>NC_065922.1:36185364-36372611 GCF_024586455.1 Bactrocera neohumeralis | reverse complement strand
ACAGCTGTCGGATTGTTAGTTTGTGAATTATGCCATTTTGAGTGAAGCAACTTTTCTTATTGCGAAAAAATGGATAAGGAGGAATTTCGCGTGCTGAAAATATTGCTTTGAAAGGAAAAATACGGTTGCAGCAAAAACATGACTTGGTGACGAGGTTCCGGACACTGACACAGAAAAATCAGCCATCAAGGATTAGTGTGCTAAGTTTAAACGTAGGGAAATAAGCACAGAAGAAGGTGACTGCAATGGAAGCCCAAAAGAGGTTGTTACCGACGAAAACATTAAAAAAAGTTCACAAAATAAATTTAGATGACCGTTAAGTGAAGTTGTAAGAGATAGCAAGCACTCTAAAAATATCATGTAATCATATTATTCACGAATATTCGAGTATGACAAAGCTCTGTGCTAAGTTGGTGCCGCGAGAGCTCACTTTTGATCAAAGACAACTACGATTTGATGATTCGGAGCAGTGTTTGAAGATTTACCAGCATAAAAAACCTTATATTTTGCGCCGGTATGTGACAATGAATGAAACATGGCTTCATCATTTCACTCTGAAGTTCAATCGGCAGTCATCCGAGTGGACTGCACACGATGCGCCTGCTCCAAAGTGTGAAAAAATACAAGAGAAGGCTGACAAAACCCTCCAACAACGATTTTTAGGTAGCGTCATTGGACAGTTTGAAGAACAAAATCACCGAAAAATGGTCGCATTTTAAGAAAAATAAAGTGCTGTTCCACCAAGACAATGCATTATCGTCAGAGAAAACAATGGCACAAATCCATGATTTGGGCTTCGAATTGCTTCGGCATCCACCGTATTCTCATATTTTCCAGATCTGGCCACAACGACTATTTCCTGTTCTCAGATTTCAAAAAAATGCTCGCTAGGAAGAAATTTTCGTCGAATGAGTGGGAGATCGCTGAAACTAAGGCATATTTTGAAGCAAAGGACAAATCGTACTACAAAAACAGTATTGAAAAGTTGGAGGGATACTTTAAACAGTGTATCACCATTGAAGGGAACTATGAAAAACAAGAAAAAACGTTAACTTCGGCTGCACCGAAGCTAATATACCCTTCACAGGTGCATTTCTTTTAGTAACTATGTGTTCAGTTTGTATGGAAGCTATATGCTATAGTAATCCGATCTGAACAATTTTTTCGGAGATTACATTGTTGCCTTAGAAAATAATCTATACTAAATTTGGTGAAGATACATTGTCAAATGTGAAAGTTTTCCATACAAGAACTTGATTCCGATCGTTCAGTTTATATGGCAGCTATATGTTATAGTGGTTCGATATCGGCCGTTCCGACAAATGAGCAGCTTCTTGAAGAGAAAATGACGTTTGCAAAATTTCAAAACGATATCTTAAAAACTGAGGGACTAGTTCGTATATATACGGACGGACGGACAGACCGACAGACGGAAATGGTTAAATCGACTCAGCTCAACATACTGATCATTTATATATGTATGTACTTTATAGGGTCTCCGACGCTTCTTTCTGGGTGTTACAAACATCGTGACAAACTTAATATACCCTGTTCAGGGTATAAAAATATTGCCAAAATAATCTGATTTATTATGGTAGGCCGAGCACTTGACCTGTTATGTGCACGGAGCAAGGTCCTTGTAATAAGTTTTACAGACACGCTTCTTTACCACCAAAGAGAATCTCAAACGACAACTACAGAATTATGACCAGGGACGCTCGTCATTATTCCCACTAAGACAACCAGTATTTTGATGAACTTTCATCACCATCCATTTTTGGATGGCGGCAGTTTTGATGCCTTGATAATTTATGAAGAGATTTAATAAACCAACCCAACTAACTTAAGCTTATTCATAACATTTAAGAAATTTGTAAATAACAAAATGAGTTCGTCAATGTGGTGGGTGGGTGTATTTCGCTTTTTTTTAAATAAATTAAACAAAATACGTATAAATAGCTATTCTACACGTATGTACATACATATCTACGTTCGTAAATAATTTAAAGAAATGACAATCATTCATGCAAAACAATTTTTTAACACATACATACCTGTACATACATACAAATGTATATTAGGGTGATTCAAAAAATTTTTTTTTTCAATTGGTACTCGCAAAAATAGGTTCTAGACACCTCTAAGAAAGCCTCTCCAAATATGAGTTTTTAATTGTAACGGGAAGGTCCTCCGCCTAACGGTTTTCTATTTTTTCTTATTATCAGATAGAAAAATTTATATCTCACTTCCAACTACTTGAAAAAATATCTTGTTAATTAGGTTTTGTAGGAAATTGAATGCTCTAAAATATGGTAATGATTTTTTCGCAAACCCAACCGTTTAAAAGATATTAACGGTTGAAATTTGACTATTTTTGGAAAAATTCTTTATTTCTTATTAATTTTATAACTCAATGAAAAAAAATTATTATGAATGATGAAACAAATAGTTTTGTAGGAAATTTACTGGTCTATAAAAATGGTCTACTATGATATTTCGATTAAGTTAAGCATTTACGAGATATTCATCGTCAAACATCAATGCATAATTTTTTTTTTTCGTTTCGTACTCTGAAAAATAGGTTCCTAGACACCTCTAAGAAAGCCTCTCCAAAAACCTTATTCATAATGATTTTTTTCATTGAGTTATAAAATTCATAAGAAATAAAGAATTTTTCCAAAAATAGTCAAATTTCAACCGTTAATATCTTTTAAGCGGTTGGGTTTACGAAAAAATCATAAGATACCATATTTTGTAGAGCATTCAATTTCCTACAAAACCTAATTAACAAGATATTTCTTCAAGTAGTTGGAAGCGAGATATAAATTTTTCTATCTGATAATAAGAAAAAATAGAAAACCGTTAGGCGGAGGACCTTCCCGTTACAATTAAAAACTCATATTTGGAGAGGCTTTCTTAGAGGTGTCTAGGAACCTATTTTTGCGAGTACCAATTGAAAAAAAAAAAAAAATTTGAATCACCCTAATGTATATACATATATACAAGTTTACAACGGTAAATAATTGCATAATTTTTTCCATGGAAAATTACATAAATATTATTCCATTGATTGCATACCAAATTGCTCGATTTCTGAAACAGAAAAATTACTCATCGATAAGAAACACATGCACACGTATATGTAATAAAATTATAATACATAGTAATATAAAAAATACTAAAAAACTAAAGTAATATAAATAAAATAAAACAATTACCACAAAACTGTGCTAATAATTATTTATATCGAAGGCGTTGAACTTTAAAAAAAGCATGCGATATCGCCTTTATGAAAAAAATTTTTTGTACGATAAAGGCCCTAGATATTAATAAGAAGAACAAATCATTGCTTAACTAATTTCAATGAATTATAAATATATCAAAAAATTATGAGGAATTTCGGCGGTCAAATTAAATCCGAAATTTCGCCAAAAAGGTAGTAAAATATTTTTTCATATTTTTTTTTCAAACTGAATATTGTCGTTTTATAAAATTAGTATTTAGTTGCATGACCTTTATTCTTTAGTATTGCAGCACAACGTCGTGGCACTAAGTCAACAAGTTTTTGACATCTTTCGATGGAGGAGACTCCCATGCGTTCTTCATAGTTGCGAAGCCGAT
The DNA here is from genome assembly GCF_024586455.1 of Bactrocera neohumeralis. NCBI lineage: Eukaryota > Metazoa > Arthropoda > Insecta > Diptera > Tephritidae > Bactrocera > Bactrocera neohumeralis. The sequence goes on along the minus strand of NC_065922.1, from coordinate 36,368,990 downwards.
GTCGGCTACCGACTCCTTGACATCAGTCCACAAATTTTCAATGGGATTAATGTCAGGGGATTGTGGCGGCCATTACCTTGACATTCCTTTCATCAAACCACCTTTTAGCACCTTCGAAGTCTTTTTCCAACATGCCATTGTAGACAAACGGCACTTTTGGAATGTGGGCACTCAGGTCGTGATCGCGTAACCGCCGGCGTACAGTTTAAATGCTCGCAGTTACATTAAAGGCATCTTTTATCTCTGTAGCAGCCGCAAAAGAAAACTGCATTGAGTATCTGGTTATGGAATTGACTTTTCTCACTGACATTGCTGGCTTCGTTCCACGTTTTTTATTACTTGGTTCATTCACGACAGCGTGACGTACCATTGTGAGTGAGCAACCAATAATATTTTCGACTTCGACATAAGTTTTGCGCTCAGAAAGCAATTTTTTTATCAGGACGCACTTCCAGGGCGCACAATTTCTTTTTTTTCGACATTGCTGAATGAAGAACAGTAAAATTTCAACATTAAACCAAAAACTTCAATTAAATAATTTCATCTCACCGTTATTTTTAATTTTTCACAAAAATTTTCAGATAATTTTAATTTTCCAAACACTTCTTTCACACACTACTAAGATTATGACTGACCGAAAACACTTTTCAAATAAAAAGTCCCGCATTTGTCACAAAAACAACAAGCTAAGCGAAACAAGACGTTGGATGTTTTCATGTTAACATCTGAAGCTAACGGATTTTAAAGTGAATCCCAAAAAAAAATGTAATAAAAACATATGATCACATACATATATTAAAAGAAGAATAACTTCGAAGTCGTAAATAATTTCCTCTATCTTGGAACCAGCATTAACACCAACAAACAAACTTCAGCGTAGGAATCCAACACCAATAAGTGTTACTTCGGACTGGCTAGGCAATTGAGAAGTAAAGTACTCTCTCGACGAACAAAGACCAAACTCTACAAGTCACTCATCATCTCCGTCCTGCTATATGGTGCAGAGCCATGGACGATGACAACATCTGATGAGTTGACGTTACGAGTTTTCAAGACGATTTATGGTCCTTTGCGCATTGGCATAGTCCAGCGAATCAAGAGACATTGGCTGCGCTGACTAGGTCATTTTCTGCGAATGGACGAAAACAGAGCATGGCTCTGAAAGTATTCGGCACAGTACGCCGGGGGAAGCAGAGGAAGCAAAGATCTCCACTCCGTTGGAAAGACAAGGTGGAGAATGACCTGGCTTCGCCCGGAATCTCAATTGCGAAAAGAAGAAACGACTGACACACTAATGTTAACTAGCCTATAACCGCGTAAGCGGTGTCTACGCCAGTAAAGAAGAGGCAAAATGTACCTCACATACCATCAACAATCTATATATAGTAAAGTCAGCCGGTTGGTCGAAATTTCTGATATTAGTTACATAGGTTCTAAAGTCAAGTTTTCACCCAAATTTATCCATTTTAGGCATAAAGATACACTGTTATTAGAAAAATATGCTATTTCGTATCTTGATTGAGTGCTTAGTTATGGTACTTTATACGTTTTCGATTAATGACGTTTTGTGGGCGTAGCAGTGGTCAGATTACGCCAAACTACGAACTTTTTTTTACTAAGGAACACACATAGCAATTTTCATCAAGATATCCCAATTTTTACTCAAGCTACAGCTTGCGCAGACAGACGGACGGTCAGAGTCCGTTGTGGTTTTACGTGTGATCCTGCTGTCGACAGACTCACTCCACGGTGCTTTCTATTGCTAGAGGAACACAGAGATCAATACAATGCGTTGATGCGTTGACGGACAGATAGATAGTCACTCTGATTTCAACTCGTCTCGTCATCTTGATCATTTATATGTATGTACATATGTATATGCATATTAATTTTAGGTGTTACAAACAACCGCCAGTCAAGCCCAAATACCACTATGTCATCTATTAGGTGATGAATAAAGGATTAACGCCTATGAGCCCGAAAGTAAACAGCAGTTGACTGTATGGGTGTTTCCAGATGAACCGAAGCAAGTGGTTGTCGTTTCTTTAGAAAAATTCTACATATCGCAACCAGACCACTAGAACAATGCAGAACAGTAAATTCTGAGTGGTACACAACGATTAGCTTGCCATACGTTTTTCTAAAAATCAGGAAAACCAACCGCCGAAGACAGATCATTCCTTGACTGAAAGAATTTCATTCTGGGTCTTTTGCTACCCCGAAAATTGGTTCAAACGTATGCAAACGTATATATTGTAGATCTTAATGGAGAAAAGCAATAAAAATTAAAATTACATGGGGGGTCGGCCTCGCAAAAACACATTTTATAAGAAATGTATTGTTACGAGATCAACTCAAGACAGCCGCCGCAATTAGGGACTAAACAAGAGTTTAAATTTGTGTTCGATGAATTCGGAGATGTCTGACTCAAAATAAGCTTTATTGGAAAACAGCTCACACACACACAGGGACACCGAATCTGTCTGATCGTGTTCGCTAGAACTCATCTCGCATGGAATGGCTCAAATAATGTAAAAAAAAATAATATTACGTATTATGGACAGACGAAATCAAGGTTAATTTAGTGATGTGACAGTAAATGTTGAATATGATGTTCGAAAAATTCAGCATTTTACCGCAAAACTGCGAAAACTTTTAAGCACGGATGTAGAAACATTATGATATGGGGACGGGTCTCAATGCCAAAAAGATGCTGTGCCGAAAAAGAAAATTTATTCCACAAAATGTTGCATATTCACGAAATTGAATCTTCTGTTTTAAACATATTTATAAATTGTTTGAAATTTTGTAATTTTTTTGTCCACCTCCGATATGGTTCAGCTTACCATTTAAGAGCTCATATTTTTACACTGATTTTTATACTCTCGCAACAATGTTGCTAAGGAGAGTATTATAGTTTTGTTCACATAACGGTTGTTTGTAAGTTTGTAAGTCCTAAAAGAGTCAGATATAGGGTTATATATACCAAAGTGATCAGGGTGACGAGTAGAGTCGAAATCCGGATGTCTGTCTGTCCGTCCGTCCGTGCAAGCTGTAACTTGAGTAAAAATTGAGATATAATGATGAAACTTGGTACACGTATTTCTTGGCTCCATAAGAAGGTTAATTCGAAGATGGGAAAAATCGGCCCGCTGCCACGCCCACAAAATGGCGGAAACCGAAAACTTATAAAGTGTCATAACTAAGCCATAAATAAAGATATTAAAGTGAAATTTGGCACAAAGGATCGCATTAGGAGGGGCATATTTGGACGTAATTTTTTGGAAAAATGGGCGTGGCCCCGCCCCTTACTAAGTTTTTTGTACATATCTCGGAAACTACTATAGCTATGTCAACCAAACTCTATAGAGTCGTTTCCCTCAGGCATTTCCATATACAGTTCAAAAATGGAAGAAATCGGTTAATAACCACGCCCACCTCACATACAAAGGTTATGTTGAAAATCACTAAAGGTGCGTTAACCGACTAACAAAAAACGTCAGAAACACTCAATTTTACGGAAAAAATGGCAGAAGGAAGCTGCACCCAGGCTTTTTTTTAAATTGAAAATGGGCGTGGCGTCGCCCACTTATGGACCAAAAACCATATCTCAGGAACTACTAATCTAATTAATTTTAAATTAAAATGACGGATAATGAAATCTCGATTATCACTTTATCATGCGAGAGTATAAAATGTTCGGTGACACCCGAACTTAGCCCTTCCTTACTTGTTTTATTTTACTATTATATTATTATATCCTTAATTTTTATCAAACCAATGTAAATTAAGTTTGAAAATGAAATCCCTGTATGGAAAACTTTTTTGTGGTAGTCATGTAAGAAAAAGAGCTGGGAAAACACCGAGGCCTGTAAAAGTACAAAAAAAAATTAAAGTCATGCAACTCAACCTGAATCACTGTGAGGCTGCACAAGATCATCTTAAGCAGACGGTTTACGAGAAAGAGGTCGATGTAGCTACTATCAGCGAACAATATAAAAATATAAGCGACGCTACATGGATCCCGACAACACGAACAAAGCTGCCATATGAGCATGTGGGGGAAAACCGTTTCAGAACAAACCGCTACTAGGGCAATCTTTTTACACCCGAGCAAAATTTTTGGGATTAACTTCTATAGCTGTCCCATACCGCCAAATATACCGCAGATTGATTTTGACAAAAGGACGAACTGGTCAGAGAAATTGTATCTACTACATGATCGCAAGCGATTTCAATTTCTTTTTCTATGCCCCGCACAGCCCCTAGAGAATCGAACGGCTCGAGCGCAAGAACCTTTTGAAACGGAAGACACTATCGTCATTGATGTGGGCGTAGTTGAAATGGCGAAAAGATTTGGCAATGTCACAGCACCAGGCGTGAATGGTATTCCAAATAAGGCTCTAAAGATTGACATTAAGCACAATTCGAGACCTTTTGCTGAATTGTTTACGTGGTGTTTACAAAAAGGTGTTTTCCCGAAAATTTGGAAAACGCAGAGATTCGTCTTGTTGCAGAAGCCAAATAAACCAGCCGTGAGCCTAGCTCATATTGACCGCTCTGTATTCTGGATACGATTGGCATGATACTAGAGCGGATAATCTGTGCACAATTACAGCTGCACTTAGAAAATGAAGCGAAGAAAGGTCTGTCTGACAACCAATACGGATTCCGCAAACAGAGATCAACCACTGGCTCCATATCATAAGTGCACTAGAACGTAACGAAACCCCGGATTTCTTGGTTAAGATTATATTCAGCTACCTGTCTGACCGGCTGTGACTGTATGATACAAATAACGGGCCAAAACCATATGCGGCAACGAGCGGAGTCCCACAAGGTTCTGTGCTTGACACATTGTTGTGGAACGTATTGTACGATGGGTTGCTCCGTCTCCCACTCCCGAAGCAGGTATACGCATATGTGAATGTAAAAACATAATCGGCCTACTGAGCGTACTATTCGCAACACCATTATTACTGGAAAGTATTTGACCGAATAGACCACGTTCAGCACGCAGTGAAAAAAATAGCAACCCTAGCTGTGAGTGTACACGAAGAACGTGGTGAGTCGATTCGGCGTTGTTTGCAGCAACTTGCCGTTTTTGGGACGAATAGCATTCTAAAGAGATTCAAGAGCTGCCATTTCATCCAGAAAAAACAGCGGTTGTGTGGTTTATGGGCCGGTGGAATCGACCGTTATCGCGCCACGATAATCGACTATTTGATACCTGAAATTAAAGCTCGTGATCTCGGCGACATCTGAGACTGTTCTTATTTTTTTGCCGAACACTGTATATATGTATGTATAGCATATACAAGTATATATATATTTATGTACTTATGCATCCTAAAAAAATGTTTTTAAAAATAAGATGTGGAAAAAAAAATCAACTATCAAAAGTAAATCCTATAGATATGAGCATATCTACTATATGTAGACGTACATATACTCGTACATCCATACATATATGTACATACATGTTTGGTGGTTTAGCTCGTGGCGCAGTAAATACATACAGGAGTCTTGTTTTATTTTTAAAAATATATCATCAGACTATATAAATATATGTACATAAACGTGTGTGTGCAAATTTTTCTTTGCGCCTCGGCCAGCCGGCGTACACACGTGTAGATATGTATGTATTTGCACAATCAATGTCGACATTGAAAACAGCAGTGAAAGACAAAAAACAGAGACAATTTTATACAAAAAAAAAAAAAAAAAAAATTTGAACTCAATAAACAAGCGCAAGTTAAATGCAGAATACCGCCTATCGGTATGGTAATCGGTGAATCCTCGAAGGGCAGCGTAATCGGACTTTAACATTGCAACAACGGTGGCTGAGACGCTGAATGCAGTCAAGTGCATGTGTCGTAGGTGGATATTTGCATACTTAATGCAAGAAATTTGGGTCAAATACGTAAAAGCAAATTTCATAATAATTTAACGCCCTTTTCATTTCATTTCAATGACCGACATTTCTTTTTTTTTGCGGTCTTGGACTTGAATGTCTGAAGAGATCAAGTTGTTTTGTATTTTTGGCGATTACAATTTAAACGATTTTTTATTTTCAAACCCAAAAGTACGAGATAAAGGTGTTTATATGAATATAACTCCGAGGTGGGTACCAAAATAAAGCAATAGATTTCATAATATATTCTTCTTCTTTATTGACGTAGACACCGGAAGAATGGAGTCATGTGTAGAAGATTACGCAAGTGAGGAAAGTTCTCTGCGGTTCATTCATTTGGGAATGGCCAGAAACGATTCTTTTACGTATGGCTCAAGCAGCTCACGATTTCCGGTCGTAGATCAAGTATCCTCTGGGTAGTCTGCTTTATCAGAAGCACAACAAGCACAAAAGTTGGAATGGCACAAAGCTTTCAGTGAGGGTTCTGAAGTCAAAAAGTAAAACACAAAAAAAAAAAAAAAATATAATAGATTCCACAGTATTACTCCTATGGCAGGGTGGACGGGATGTTAACAGTTTTTCCCTGTTGCAGTCGGAATTTATTTAGTTAAGACCCGACTTTATATTTAGCTGTTCGTTGCTTCTCAATAGCGTAGCATTCAAAATGGAAGTTTACTATGATTGGGGGTACAAAACAGGTTACATCAAAGTGTGATGCGACCTGTGCCTTGGATCAGCCTGGCTGGGGGTCCTCTAATAGCCTCATCTTGAACAGAGCTTACAGATACCTTCGTAATAAGATAGTCTTAGACATTATTTCTAAGGAAAGTGAACAAAACATTTTCCAGTAACAACTAACAAGCATTGTGACCGGGAAATTGTTTCAGTTTTATTAAAAACACAAGTCTACGTGTGGTACAAAGTCTTCAAAGACGATCGAGAGATCGTTGAAGACATGCCTCGTTCTGGACGACCTCCGACTTCAACTGATGAAAATATTAAAAAGTGAAGGTATCGTCAGGCTAATGTTGGAGAGATGGCAAGAGTCCCTTCGACTAATTCGGTGGATATTTTGGGTATTAAACCCGTTCTTCCTCGGCTCGGCCCGATAAAGCTGAAATTCAAAAAGATTGCTGTCAACAGGTCTCTTTGGATATGCTTGATCGTGAGAATTCCGACCCCACATTCATAGAGAGCATTATAACTGCCGATGAGACATGGATTTATGAGTTTGACATGCAAACAAGTCAACAATTATCGGAATGGAGGGAAACCCCGAGCCGACACCAAAAAAAAAAAAAAAACTAAACCACGCCAAAGCCGCTCAAAAATCAAGATGATGCTCATTGCTCTTTCGATATGCGTGGTTTGGTGCATCATGAACTTGTTGCGGAGAGACAGACGGCCAATATGCAGTTCTATTTGGCCGTATTGAGGCGTTTGCGTGAGAATATCTATCGAAATGGGCGAAATTGTGGAAGAACAATTCATAGATTTTGCACGATGATAATGCACCATCGCATCGAACCACGATTGTGACCGAATTTGAAGCCCAAAACGCAATGAGTACAATGTGATTTTTTCTTGTTCCCCTAACTGAAATTGCCGATCCGTGGAACAAATAATAATAAAAGATAAAACGAAATTCGCTGAAGGAGCTGGCTCCATCCCAAAAGCGCTTATGAAGTGTTTCGAGGATTGGAAAAATCGTTGGCATAAGTGTATTATATCTGACGAGTTTTGTTTTGTTTGTTTTGTTTACAATTACCCGTTACTTTTTTGTCATAATGTGCATAACATACATCGGATTCTAATGGTTCTAAGCAGACTTTTAACGACCGATGGATATTAGAAGTTCCACAAATTCTCTCAGAAATTTCAGCAGTGCTCCCAATCGACCAAAAATAGCAACGAAAATCATCATGAGTCCCAGCGAATACTTTAACATCTTAAAGCAAAATAATAGGTAAACTCCGAGTTAGAGACCTATTTCCGTGTATTTCTCGATAGTGATTATAAAATAAATAATAAAATCGCTCTTTGATCAAAAAATGGAACACCGATAGCCAAGTCTAACAAGTCAGAACGGATTTTCATCCGGTCAAGGACCGTCAACTCTGCTGCATTTCCCAAAATTGTTGGGAAACAAACTTCAAAAAGAAATAAGCAGTATGAAGCAAGTAATTTAATGAGGTAGACAATAAAGTAGACACTTTCAATTGATAAACACTGATAACTACTGATGCCATCATTTTAGTGAACTGAGTGAAAAAATAGCAGAGTATATTATTAGCACATGTATCGTATTCATGAGACAACAGACGCACCAAGTGGTCTCACATTAGGTGGTCGAACACTTAAACCGTTTGTTTAGCTAAATTGCATGCACTGTTTAGCTATCAATCGGGATTTACGTGCTTTAGCGAGCTTACCAGATGTTACTAGTTTTGCTCCAAAAAAAAAAATATAAATAAATAAACAAGAACGAAAAACGAGAGTGAAAACAAAATGAAGCAGAAAACGACAAATCGTATGATCTGATGATGCTATATCTAATTTAAATACATTAGTGCAAATTTGTGTTAAGCACTCACTCATTAGTTGCCAGCGAGGCCATGACAGATACGTCATGTGGAAGTATGACGAAGTCGGAATATATGTTTACACTCGCATTAAAGTCCGAGTGCGAGTTAATGATGTCAATGATAATGTCACTGGTGAACTTTTGAATCTCTAGAATAAATTTGTCTACTAAATATATGTATGTAAATACCAACCAGTGATGAAAATTTGTAAGGTTTCGTTGATTTCGAAATATGAAGATAAAATCGGAAATTTTTATTCAGGAAACTCAGGCTTTGTTGATTTTGAAATATGAAGATAAAATCGGAAATGTTTCTCCAAGAAACTCAAGCTTCGTTGATTTCGAAATATGAAGATAAGAGAGGAAATATTTCTCGAGGAAACTCAAGATTTAAAGAAAATAATCAAATAATGAATTTTCGTTATGCAATCACTTCTTTCGAACATAAGTTAAATAGAACATATTGTATAACCGCCTTTTGAAAAATAAAACCTTATCATGCGGATTCGAAAGTCGAATTGCAGCTATTTGAGACTCTTTGGATACAATCAGAGAAATCCGTTGTCTCATCAACAGCTCATTGTATTTTTTGGTCTGAATTTTATTAACATGGCATAAACCATTTTTTTTTTTGTAAGTTTAACACAAAATTTTATATATGCTCTTTTTAAAAAAATTGAATAACTGGACACTATTTTTTTTATTGAAATGACTGTAACTTTAACATCTCTCACCCGATTTACATGCAGTTAGCGAGTTTGGAATAGGAGAATAATGGTGGAAATCTCAATTTAAAAAGCCGCATACGGTTATTTTGCAAACAAACCTAGTAGCAAGTAGGGCTTTTCCTACCCACAGTTCGAAAATACCTACATATGTTATCATTACTTAATTATACGTTCTGAATCAACTTTTCTGTTAGTCACTGTGTTTTTAAGGCATTACAATATATAGAAATTTGTATACACATATACCACAGAACATTTCAAAACAATGCTTAGGAGTCAATTAATCAACGACTGGACTTTAATATTTTCACTTTTTAACGAAAAGTTTGATGTATTTTGCAATAAATTACAAACAACTTCTGGAAAAACAAACAAAACAATTTATTTTCTTAACATGCAACTTACATACATACATATGTAAGTATATGCACCACATTTACAACAAAAACATTATCATAAAACATCTACCAATAATAATTAACATTATTAAAACGTACTCACCTTTGCTAAATCGATGTTATTCTCGATTTGTAAACGATGAACAAATGGATTTATGTAATTGTATCCGGTTGATGACCAAGCATCTTCCTCAGAATCTGTTTTTTCCATTGTGTGATTTAAATCTGTGCTATTCACATCATTGGAAATGTGACCATCGGCTTCGGCATCGTTGGATGCCGCGTTATTACGCTTACTTTTAAATGCTGATGTTGTCATACTCTTGTGGTGGGGTCACTGGTGGTGGGATATTATTTTACTTTACTTTATTCTTTTTCTGACCGGAACAATGTTTCCTGTCCCTTAATTAGTTTATGCTAGTATAGCATATACACACTGACTAGACCGATAACCGAATAAATTAGTTTGCAGAAGAAGATTTCAATTAGAAATGGTTTTTGTTTTTCTCAATATCTTTGTTATCTGTTTTGTGTTAATTTTTTGCGACGCGTCAGCACATGTCTCTTTACGGCATTCACTTCCACGCTAATGTTAATTACTTTCTCTTATTTGTTAAGCAAAGCTGGCGAATGGTGATTCAATGGCGTCGTCACGCCAACCGACTCTTGGATACTGATTACTTTGAATTGCGTTGGTGTCAACTATTGCTAGCAATGTTACACTTGGTGAGCGACGCTTTGAGTATGTTGACTTCTGAATGGCGCTTGCGCGCTCAGCTATTGAGCGTGAAGCACTCGATCTGACTATGCTTGCTCACAAATTTCGCGCTTACTGAATGCTCCTCAGTTGGTCTACTATATCGGACCGTTTACTCCGTCGGTTGATACAAACATTTACTCTGGCGTTGATTCGTACCGCTTTTAATTTGTTTTGTGGTTTTCGGTGCCAGCGCGATTATTTGTTCATGTATGTGAGGAGCAACTTTTTCATGCAAACAGCGTCTGAAATTTAAAGAAGAGTTATCAATTTGAAAAGTAAAAATAAGTAAATAGGTACAAACAACTAAGATAGTAGAGTTTTGGTAGATATTAATAATATTAATAACTTTTTTAATCCTAAAACACACCATTCTGTTCAAAAGGTTCCACCCATGTCAAATTTTACTATGGATGTTATAAAATTTAGTATCTTGGTTTAATTTCATAGTTATAAACAATTTAGAAAATATTTTCAATTACAAAAACATCCAAGACGTTTTTATATAATTATGAAAATAAACGAATATTAGAAACAAAGCTAGCTTCGGCTACACTGAAGCTATAATACCCTTCACATGTGCATTTTTTATACCATAAGAGGGCATAAGAGGGTATACACATATCTTTTTTTGTTGGCACATAAAACGGCAAAATTACGTCATGGGTGTGAATCTCGAATAATTATACAATCTTCAACAACAATATGACATTACTTGGACCTAAGTGCATACATACTAACCTAAAAAATTTGATATATTTTCAAAATAAAGACAGATGTAGTAAAACTGATAAGCTTACAAAAAAAACGACAGAGAATAAATGAAAAAATCATATGTTTTTACTCATTTATTGCGTGCAAATAACCCAAGTTCTGCTACAAAGGCAGATTTTACTAACTTCAAGATATTTATAGGGCCAAAATAAAGTTTAGCTATTATTTATTTAAACTCACAAGTTGGATTAACGTCCACACATGTTAGTACATATGTACATCGTTATAAGCTTTTTGTGTCTCATAAAATAGCATCGATTATTTGCAAATAAAATATATGACTTAAGAATTAGCCGACAGGTGCTGTTCAGTCACCTCAGTGCTGGAATGAATTATGATATCTGATTGGGAGCTACATATGTATATAGCGAGAGACCTAAACAGATTATTATGGTATAATCAATTATACAATAAAGCTGGCCATCAGGTGAGCTACGAGTAAATTCCATGGTAATGACATAAATATTTAATGTTTACATTTACATACAAATTAAATTTTCCAAAAGTAAAGCACATGTGAATAAGGTTCATAATTGCAGAGAAAGCACAATATCTGCACCGATAATCAGAAACCCATTTTCAAACTGATTGGACAAATGCGGTAAATTTATTTGAATATTTACCATATGTCTTTAACAAACTGTCTTACAATTATATAAATCACTTCTTTCATACACCTTAAATTCAATTTTCGCAAATTAAGAGAAAAGAACCAAACTCGCTACCGCCATTGTAGCCGCAGTGTCGCCAAAATACCCCAACTTTCTTCCACAAAAAGAACACTACTTAAAAGCTTTTTCTTTAAGGCGAATGGAGTTTTTGGAAAAGTTTAAGTTAAATTAGTAATATCCACGGAACTCACCAAATTGTTTAATCTCTTCAATATGATTAAATTATGCTCTGAGATTTTTTTTGCATTCTTTAAAATCAAACACAATTTGCGACATTCCACAAATGTGCCAATCTTTTCCTTTACCTCTTGCGCTTCTTCCTTCTTAAAAATTTGGAAATTTGTGCGTTGCCATATTACATAATTGATTTTAAAAAAATTCAAGTCAAAAATTAATAAATATTATTTGCCGACGAGTTATTAATTTTAGTATTTAAGTTTTATAATTTAGGAATAATTTTATGATTTATTTAGCATTATTATAGATTAAACGTTAGTAATTCTTATATTTTTTTTGCTTTAAATTATTAATACTTTTTAGTTTTAGTATGCTCTGTGATACGAGAACATACAACACTGCGGAAGACAAAACTGCTGAGCAAAAAGAAGTGGGAAAAATCAGTATTGGCAGAATTGTCAGCTGGTGGTGTATAGAAATAGTTGGATGAGCAAGTGAATTTGGGATTGTATGAAATTAAATAATTTATGGAAAATTTATTAACTTCAACATAATTAACTGATAATAAAACTGTGTAAAAGCTATAAAATTTGTGAAAGAATAATTTGCGTGCATTTTGACGCTACGAAACAAATATTTGAAATAAAGGTATTAGAATTTTCCAAAATTAGACTCTTGAAAAACAAATGAAAGGAATTGGGGTGAATGTGTAAATCAGTGCTAATTCCCTGTGTGATTTCACAAGACAAGTTTTGTGCTCAGAAGAAGGTTATTAATTAGCTATTCAACAAAAATTATAAATTGTGCAAGTGAGTATTACAAAAGAGCCACCAAAGTTTTCAACCTCCTTCCACTTTATGTATCCGATGAGTGCACTCGACGAATATGCCCATCACTGCTACGTCATAGCTGAAGGTGGGCAATACAAAAACAAGGAAGGTTGCTACTTTAACCCCTTATCGATTGAATTTGTAGTCATTCGTTGCATTCTTGTAAAAATTTGCTGCAAATTCTGAAGGAATTATTAAAAACAGTTTGTACTTGTTAACCTCAAAATAGTTGTGACATTTATGTGATGAGGAAATATGTATAATTGCATTTGCGCCTTACTTGTGGTGTATGGAGTATGGCATATTAACGATGCCACGCAATGCTTCAAATATTATACTACGCATATTTATGTTGCTAAAGTCGTAATTGGTTTTCTCTTTGCCCTTAACAAATACCTTGATGAAGCAACATGGTCTAATGTCTCAACAAACTACTACGCATTTGGTTTGATAAATGCGTATAATTCACAAACAGCATACCAATAAATGCGAAATTTAAATTTTAAAATATATTTAATGGATTCAGGCTATTAACAAACAAATCTAATTTATTTTCTTAAATTTTCTTTGTTCCCCTTCTTTACATTGGTCATTCCCATCATTTGTTCTCATCGTTTTTATATTTTCCTAGATTGCGTTTTTATCATCTGCTTTCTATTTCATTATCGCACGATTCGTTTATTACGCTGTGTAATCACTTCGTTGGTTTTTGGTTGTTTTCCTTGTTCTATGTTTTTACCATCTCTTTCTTATCTTATGTTATATGTACATACATATGTATGTATGTAAATATTTTGGCATACCTAAATAAATAGCTCTGTTATGCTTAATATTCACTTTATATATTGATTTTACGGGAAAAATAAACATATTTTCGACTATGCTTGCTTTTGCGACTAATAATTACAATTATTATTATATTATTTCATATAAAAGTTTAAAATCACACGAAAAATTTTTAATTTTTTTTAAATCTCGGCCTTGGCAACCCTGACAAAACAGCTGCTCAAATGTTTATCTGCTGCAGTTCTATGCTCAGGCGCATTTCTCTTGTAACATTTCTGTTTACATCTGCTCACATACATTCATACACACACGCACACATGCAATGGCATTTCCCCAATCCCACCTCCAGCTGTTCTTTGGGTGCTATGTTGGGAAATTTGAAGCCTTTTTATTATATAGGCGCATATGTATGCAGTTACATATATATTTACGAATATATGAATGTACGCTGATGTGCTCATTTCGAGCTGTTCCATTACTTTTGTTTTTGTTTAGTTTTTTTCTCTTACTTCTACCTTACAAGTTTGTCCTTGGTTATTTGCTTTTCCGTCATTTCCCCAGTTTCCAGTATAGAATTGCTTTTGTTGTTGTTATTGTTTCTATTTTGTTTGTTTTTTATATACACATGTATGTATGTAAGTAACAAAGGTATCGCATATACATACATACATATGTATGTATATAAAAGATATTTACATACCTATCTTTATTGTATATAAAACTCTCCCTGTAGGGAACTGGACTGTCTCCAAAGTGGTACTTTGTATCAGTTTTGGTATAACTTCTCCAACTTTAGCTGGTTTCATGCATCTAAATGAAAAGTAAATATGTACCATATTATCGAGAAGAAGAAAATCTGTTCATTAAAATTAAAAAAAAAAACGAATATTTATGATCCGGAAACTGTCAGTTAGGTATTTTAAAATTATAAAATTAGAGGGACCAACAGGGAATTTCACTTGCGGGTCAGAAAAAACTTGTTTTTTTTTGTTTGAATTTTTTTCTGACGAATCAATTTATTTAATAAAAAAAAAAACACTTACTGAAGTTAGTGTACTTTATTAATCGAGAATTCATTTGAAAACATTTAGAGACCTTTCATCCCGTAACCGATCTGCAGGAAGACCTTCGAAAAACGGTTGTCTGGCGGTTAGGAAGATTTTTCTTTTTAAAATTATCTCAATAACAAGAAAAAGTACTATAGGTGAATACAGGTAAACGCCGAAGGAATAAACAAAACTTTGATTTTTGACGGATGGTTAATTCCCAACAAAATCGTCGTTTATTGTGAAAAAATATACTTCGGAGTGGTTTGAAAAATCAAAATTATTATGTAAACAATATTTTTCTTTACCTTCGTTTTAGCTTAAGTTTTCCCTACAGGGCATTTGCTGACATCCAAATTGTCAAACATATCTATAGAAAACATCTGTAGGTACAAATGCATGTACATACATATGTATATGAGTGTGTGTGTGTTTGTATATGCATTCATACACACAAAATTACAGAAATATGGAGGTTTGGGCATACACAAAACGTTCAGTTGCTCAGCGCTGCATAGCAAAGTTCAGTTCAGTGTTTGCTGTGCATCGCAACCGAGTCGAGGTGAGTGCGATTCCGAGTCAGTGGATCCAGTCTAGTTTGTGCGCTCACATTTTAAGTATCCACAGAAATAAATAAATAAATTGTTTAGCTCTCTGCTCGGCAGCAAAGAAGTGTGTGCTCTACCTAAAAGCAAAACAAAGAACTAAGGCTAGCAAAATAAAAGAAAAAGTTGAAAGGTAAAAAAAAATTCAATTAAAAAAATATAAAATAATATTGTGTATACGACTGATATGATCGAAATCTCTGCTAAAATAGCATTTTAAATTGTTCAAAATTAGATTTTATGAAAATTGAAAATTGGTGTTTTTGCTGACGTTTGCTTTGTTGCGTTTGTTTTGTATTTCATAAATGCGAGTGTGCAAGCGAGTGATCCAAATTGTGTGATTGAGCGAACTGTCTCATATCTTGTTTGTGCGTTTGTACGTAAATATGGACACATACACACATATTTGTGTAAATATGTATGTAGGTAAATTTGATAATCAATCCACTTACCTCACACGCATGTACACACATATATGGATGTACATACCTACTTGCCTTTTCATGTGATACATGCGTTTGTTGTTTTTATTTGTTTACGAATTTAAATCTTTGCAATTGTTGCTTTTAAATGCATATTTCACACATAGAGAAACATATGTGCATACATATGTACATACATAAATGCTATACATATTTCTTTTTATTTCCATGCTCAATAAGTAGCGTCTAATCTTGCTTCTGTATACGTTTGTATGTATATTTATTGACATTTTATTTGTTGCTCCCTTTTAAGGCAATGTTTATGATTATAAATAAGTATACATATATTTATTTTAGGCCAGTGTCATCGTTATATTTGTAGTCATTCTTTAATTGCTTTGTCATAAGCAGCTGCAGTGAAAACAATAAAATACACTTAGAACTAAAATGGTAAAAACAAAAACAATTACACAAAGTCATCAACACAAGTGCAAAGCAAATAAAAAAAAACACAAGAGAACAACAACAAAGTCACACAAGTAGGGAAAATACACGAGTTGACCAACCCAGCGATTAAGCCAAGTACAGGGTTGCCAATAATTGAAAATACGTTGGGAAAAACCATTACTGCTGTTTGCAGTATTTTGTCATAATTCCCAGATAACATGTTTCTGAGAATTAATATTTAGTCAACCTATCTTTAAAATAATTTTATTGTATGCAAAAATATATATACACATATTTACAAGCTACTTTCCATATTCAAAAGTTTATTTAAACAAGAAAAAACGTTAACGTCGGTTGTAATGAAGCTAGAATAACCTTCACAAAAAAAAGCCTGATCTTGTGAAGTGAATATAGGCATATAGCAAGTGCAAGCCTTGTGCAAAATATGAGTGATATCTCAAAAAATCTTGGACAGTGATGGTCTTCAGTTTCTTCAGCTATTGACTTCTAATGGCTTCAATGGACCTATGGCGCGTTACTCGAAACGGTTTTTTCAGTTTGAAAAGCAGAAAAATTTTACAAGGAGCCAAGTCTGGCGAATACGAAATTGCCGAAAAGTCAGGCGTAATCATGCCAGAGTGTGACCTCGCAGAATCGTAGTAAAAATTAATGAATTTTCTACTACAAATTCGGTGTATACGACAGATTGTTTCACATAGACGCCTAAAACGGCCAAGTAGTAGTGTTTCTTATTGATCGTTTGAACCTGAGGAACGAATTCTCGGTGAACCATAACACGGTAATAAAAAAAATTATTAGTTTCATCTTGTTTTAGCCAAACTTTGACGTTTTTTTCGATTTCGGCTCAATTCGTGAACACCATTAGCTAGATTGTTGCTTGGTTTCGATGTTGCTTTCAAAAATCCAAAAAATATCGTCATTGGTATTGATGCGTTTGATTAATGTAGTGTCTTTAGCTAAGTTGCCGGTCAACTCATTTGCAACCACTACTCAACGTCGCTTTTGCAGAGGTTCAGGTTTTTTCGTATGAGTCTTGAATTGACACGTTTCATACCCAAAACAACAACCAAAATGTGTTGAGCCATTCCATAAGAGATGCTGAGATCCTCTGCTATCTTCTCTGATGCTTTTCAAGCACTGTTTATTTAACTTTATCGATGTTGTCGTCATTATTAGAGCTAGGTGGAAGACTGGCAAGAAGCAAGTTTTCGTTGAGTTTCACTAAAGGCTTTGTGCCACTCAAGTACTTGTGTTCGAGACCCCCAAAAAATTTATGAAAGGAAATTTCTTTATTTACGCGCTGCTCCAAATGGATCAGTCCGAGTCAAATTTGATCAGATAGTATATACTTGTAAGAATGAATTTCAGACCCCATTTTCATATGCATATCTATACCTGGCAACCCTACAAACTAATCAAAGGCAAAACAAAGTCTGTTCGACTGATTCTGATATTATTTTTGAGGCAGTGTGTGCTTATGCGCTTTGGTTTTATCTTGTTTTTGCTGTTTGTATATAAATCAGTAAAATCAAATGCATGCTATTCGTGTTTTATATACATACATATACTTCTACATACATATGTATGTATATACACACAGCGGGAGGGCATTTGTAGTTACTATGTAGTAGGTTGCATTAAACAAAAAAATTAAATCGAAAACACAAAACAATTATTATGACACTAATTAAAAATATAGTAAAAAAAAACCAAAAAAAGTATACAAAAATAGCAAAAAAATATACTTTTTTTTAATATTATTTTAGTAAAACTATGCACATCCAATACTGGCTGACGTACATAGTAATTGCATCAAATAAAACAAAAACACCAAAGCAGAGAGCACAAATCAGCATGAGAGCGTACTAAACAGCTGAGTGCCAGTTAAAATAAAAATAAATAAAATATACATATGTATGTACATTTAAATGAAGAAAAACAAAACTGATTCAAATATGTATGTGCAATAAACTAGTAAGCAATTAGAATAAAAAAATAATAAATAATAGTGTAATAATTATTCTATGATAAAGTTAAATATAATATAAATGGCACAAAAAGTGTTTTAATTGCAGAATAACGTGTTTCTTCGCCTCTGTCCGTCTTAAAATCAAAGCGTCTGATTATGCACATCCATCCCTGTCGTTGCACACTTGTGGCACTACGTTCCCCCCTGCATTGTTAGCTGAGTGCGATCTCTTATTTTTCTCGCGGCGTAGCTTTTGCTGGCGCGTGGGCTGTTGCGTCTGACTATTCAAGCGTATAAAACGTGCCTTATTTAATTTTGCAATTGCAATTAAATATATAATTTACTTTTACGAATGCATGAAGTGCTCACCCACATCAATATATTTACAATAATCGTTAATAATTGAGAAATTATATTAAAAAATTTAATAATGGAAATTATTGCATGTTATGGAGCTCTTTAAATTGTTTTGCAAATCTATAATTCCACATTCGATATATGTATGTACATATGTATGTATATAATAAATTGTCGCTTGCGTGTGCTTGTCTGTCTGCTCTTCCTCCTTGCGCGTTGGCCAAATTGGTTCTTTGTTCGTTGCTCCTTTGCAATGCTTCGCACTTAACTCCACAACAAACAGTCTCTACAGCTGCTTAGCGACCATATGTTTGTACGCCTGTGCATATACATATGTACGGAATTTAAACTTTTCTGTCTTTTATTATTTTGGCTCACTTTTATTTACTCCTTTTGCATTTAGTAGTGTTGTTGTTTTATTTCATTTATCTGTGCCTTGTCAGAGCAGTGTGCGTTATAGAATACTATAAAGAAAATGGGTGAGTTCAATCACTTTGGCCCACTACGCTGTCGGAACAGTGCCTCCGCAGGCAAGTAAATACTTTGTTATTCGTAAAAGTGTGTAGACAAACACAAACACACATACACATGCATATATGTATATCCATTTAGATGTGTTTGTGTCTATGCACACGCAGTGAAGTTGAATGCCCAGTGGCGTTGCACTCTGAGAACGCGGCGCGTCTGGCGTAGCTCTTTCCATAATTTGAGGATTTACTACACCTTTATTGACAAACGACGATGTTTTTGATTAAATATTATCAAATGTGTTTCGTCTGCAACTCAACAGGAGCGTAATTGAAGGCGCTTTCAACTTGCAAGTAGTTTTTAGAATATGAAAGTGTTTAGAAAATTGTATGTAAGATGTCAAAAAATGATCGTTACATCGATTTACTTCCAGTTGAGTCGAAAGAATTTTTTGGTGGCTTCTCTGTTGAGCACAGTGCTTATCAGCTCATCCCAGATATTTTTGTTAAAACAAATTTATCGATTATAGCATGTACATATGTGTACATATATCGAGTTATTTTTTCAAATTTAAAATATCTAGATATTTTTTCTAACTTGATAGTCTATCTGTCGATTAGATTTTTATATTAATTTTCCAAAAATATCGAAAATTGTTACACTATAAAGTCATCGTCTATATTTGTATGTATGTATGTATATTGATATCATGTAGATCGATAACAAAAGTTATTGATAATTCGTATGTATATCGATATATTGTATATCGATAACAAAAATATCGATAATTCATGTCTATCGATAATATAAAATATCGATAATTCAGTCTAAAGAAAAAAATTTGAAAAATTTTTATATTTCGATATTCTGGATAAAAATCCAACAAAAAATGCAACAACTTCCTCAAGTACAGTAGTGCTCTTAACAGGTTGGCCTTTGTCATTGTAGATTTTCTGAAATGCTTAGAAATAAATTGCTTAGATTCATTTCAGATATATGCAAATGTATGAATTTACTATTAGTAACACAGTATTATATATACTTACATACATACATATGTATGTATATTCATATTGCAAATAACTATAATACTATATTATTTCTGTTTATTTTCAATGTTTGCTTACTTCAAATACTGAAGAGTATTTAACCGCATTATTACACATGCATAAATAGTCATTTCAAGGTATATATACATATATACATACATGAGTAAAAAAAACGCATGTTTATTTTTCGGTTGTTACACTGAAAATTGGTTGAAAAACACCTCTAAGAAAGGCTATAGTAGAGCTCTTAATTGTAACGGGAAGGTCCTCTAACTGTTTTCTATTTTTTCGTATTATCAGTTAGAAAAAGTCATATCTCGCTCCCAACTATTTGAAGTTGACAACCACATACTTAGAAAGCCTTCCTTAGAGGTGGCTGCCAACCAATTTTTTAGAATACTAAGCGAAACAAAAATCATTCGTATTTTTTTACCCACCCTAATAGACATATGCAATTTATGCGTAGCGTAGTAAGCGCCTATTATACTAATTATCAACTTACCATTGTTGTTTTTTAACAATTATACATCAGCAGTATGATAATATCAAATATACACACACGAACACGTTGCCAATCTAAAGTTATCGTGATTCATTATATAAGCGCTTAGCAGCTCAATCATACATATTACAGTCATGAGTGTTATTTGCTTAATCTTTTTAACTGCGCATTTCTTTATGTAAAAAACGCAGCAACAACAAAAGGAAATGTTGATGAGTTAAAACTTCTTTGTTTGCTTTATTATTTAGAAATGTATTCCACGAAAATGCCTCTCATATAACTGGTCATCTAATCATTACTATAAATATAAATAAAATAGCAATGCAACAATAGAGCAATTTCGTAATTTCTGAATAAGCACTGTGGGGCATAACCCGCCATCCAAAATTTGTGCCACAGAAGAGACACTCTCACACATGTAAATAATATCACAGCTTTTTTTGTCGAATCAGTATCAAATACAGAATTTAATGTGCTTTAATAATAGTTGATTCATTTTGAAAAATTTTTGATTCCCTTGAAGCTGTGTCCGATCTTCAGAAGGACCTTCGAAAAAGGTGTCTGACGGTGAGAAAAATTTTCAGATAATAATCTAAAATATATAGTATGTACTTCAATGTAGATTATATACAAAAAAAAAATTGATTTTTTGAAAATCACAATTGGATATAACTCTTTAAAGAACACATTGTAGAAAAAAGTAGCCGGAAATCGTAAATAAAACGCAAATTATTTAATTATTCATCAATATTGATTTTGTCGCCCTCAAAGTAATCCCCACCAGATGTAATAGACTTATGCCAACGATTTTTCCAGTCCTCGAAACACTTTTTATAAGCACTTTTTGTGATGGCTTTCAGATCCTTTAGCGAATTTCGTTTTATCTCTTCGATCGACTGAAAACGGGTTCTATTCTGTTGATTCTGGACTTGCTCATGTCTCATCGGCAATTATAAAGCTCTCCACGAATGCGGGATCGGAAAACGCAACCTCTCGATTGTCTATGAAGGCTTTGTACCACTTGTAGGCTTGTGTTTTTGATATAACAGAATCACCGTAAGCCTTTAGAGTTTTCCTTCGTTAAAGGCAAATCCGCTAGAGGGGGGTATTATGAAGTTGCCGTCTAGATGGAAACAGATTATCGAACGAAACGGCGCATATTTGAACTAAACTGTAACACTTTTTATAAAGCATTAAATAAAGAGCAAAAAAGCGGATATAATATCAGCTGATTTAAGGTTCGACAACCTCTTCTCTCAAAAAGCAGCCTTAAAAAGACAAATGAATTTCACTAAAAAGTTTTATGTTTCTTTATTGAGGATTCCATAAGATGAAGATGGTCATCAATATGGAGATCGATCAGAAATTTCGAAAAAGCTCAATTAGACAACTTCTAAACAAAAAATACGTCAAATTAAAATTCTAAATTCATTATAGGTTTAGTCTTAGTTAAATTTACATATAAAATTTATAAGTAAATGTAATTATATATAAAGTAATAGAATAATTACTATATTTAATATTTAAAAAAAAAGTATGTAAGTGCTTATCAGTTCATTTGTTCTCCCTCTGATTGCTATCGGTTTCGCTATCTTTCAGGTTATGTTTACATATTTATGTAAATTTATATTTCTTCGCTTTCATTTTGCTTTTTTCATACAACTTTTTTAGTTACTCATTTGCATTGCGATATTCTTAGACACGGTGTCACCTCGTGATTCACGTTGGTCAACAACGACATCGCCAACAATATATTTACTGTAACCATAACGGTTTGATTTTATATTGTGAAAACACTCATGCATACATATTAGGGTGCTTCAAAAAAATTTTTGAATTTTTTTTCCAACTCTTACCCCCTCAAATGTTAGTAATTGACAAACAAAAAATTCTCCCTCAAGCCCGCCACTAACATTTGCGGGGGTAAGAGTTGAAAAAAAAATTCAAAAATTGTTTTGAAGCACCCTAATACATATCATCACCTGAAATGAAAAACGAGGTATCATCAAAAAAAACTCGAAATTGAGTTTTTATTGCTTACGATTTACTACATCATATGACATGCATAACTATTTTGTAACCAATATATAACCATTTTATAACCAATATATAACCATTTTATAACCAATATATAACCAATATTTTTTCATAACCAAAACTCAAATTTTGTTTCAATATGAGTGGTTTCTATTATATCGTTTTTCCTCCGCCTGTCAACTTGTAAAATGTGATGTTACGTTATTTAGCATTTTAGGTGATGATATGTACTCGAAAAACTAAATTTTCTTTGTCGGCCATTAAATTTAGGCGCGTAATTTTCCGCAGAAATCATGTATGCAAGAATTTTATAATTAAGGCGCCATTTATTTATGTTCTCCAAAGAAAATATTTTAAATGTGTTGTAGAAGAAAAATAATTTTCAATTCTAAAAATATTTTTTCTTATACTTTTTTTTTATATAATTTCACGTATTCTCCTTATTTTCTGCGTTTACGGCACAAAAATGCACGAAGTTGTTATAATAATTCTTTTTTTATTATAATATTTTATTACATAAACATTTTTAAGAATACTTTTTGTTTACAAAAAACTTATTTGCTTCGTCCAACAAGCTTCGCAGCCTATAAATATGCTTTAAATTTTATTTTTAGCTCTCTTCCTTTCAACCGATTCGCAGTTGACTTATAATTGCAGCTGCGTGGCTTTGCAAAGTCAATCTGCTGTTTGTATGTATTGGTGTGTTTTTGCAGGCATTTTTTATTTTCGTTTAACATGCATGCAAATGCACACACACACTCTTATATATGTACATGTGTATGTACATAAATCTATCAAGAGCCATGCGCTGGCATTTTACATACAATTTGAATGCTGCAGATTTGGCCTCGTTGTAACAACGTTGCTGCAGTTGTTGTTGCTGTCCTCATTTGCTTTTGACCCCATTTTCGAATGCTTAGCGTGCGCCTGTGCAAGTGTTGGTGTGTGTATATACATATTTAGTATTTCGTGCAACATGCGGCTGAAAAGTTTAATGTTTATATTTTATTTGAGATTCAATTTTTTTTTAATGTAAGACAATTTCTATGATTTTTCGAAATATTTTAAATATTTTTACAATATTTAAATGCAGAAACACATTAGTTTGTGGTAGAGTGGTGTTGTAAAGCATACTTTAAGCGGTTACATGGGTTTCGCAGCTTCAAAAAATCGATTTTCGTCATTATTTTTTTTTTTTAGTTCTATAACATCTCTAAAATACTTTCCTAAATGCTGAAGTTGTTGCGAGTTACAGTTTTGGAGATGCATTCTTCAAAAGTTGCGCCCTCCTGGTCACTTGAAACGCGTTTCTCTTGAATTCGCGGTTTCGAAATCGGCTGTTTTTCAGTTTTTCGAAATATATTAGTTTTAAGTTTTTTTTTTTAAATTACAGCTTTAAAAAAACGAAAAAATTTGAATTTTTTTTGTAAAAATTTCCAATCTTTTTTTTTAGTGCATTACCTACTTTATGTTCTGAATTAAAACACGTACTCTTTCTTTTTACTTCATTCGGTCTTTTAAGAAGTTCTGCTATCAACGCAGAAGCACCTTTTATTCAATCGCCTGCCGGAAATGAAAATGAATTCGAAATTTTCGCAAAATCTTTGTAAAATATTTATCTTTGGAATAATAAAAATCCATCCTACACATACATTAGGAGGGGTAAAAAAAACGAATGTTTATTTTTCGTTGGTATTTTGGAAAATTGGTTGATAGACACCTCTAACAAAGGCTATAATATGAGCTCTTAATTGTAATGGGAAAGTCCTCCGCCCAACTGTTTTTTATTTCTTCCTTATTATCAGATAGAAAAAGTCATATCTCGCTCCTAACTTTTTGAGAAGACTAAGTATGAGAGTCTTACTTAAAGGTGTCTATCAACCTTTTTTTTTAAATACCAAACGAAAGAAGAAACAAACGTTTTTGTCCCACCCTAATTTATATACACCCTTTTTTTGTTCGAGGAATAATCAATACATAATTAAAAAAAATATTTTTTTATTTTATTAACTAATTATATACAGAGTCCTTCTGCCAAAAAGAAAACATATCAAATGCGACTGCCTGATAAAGATTTGTACCACATTTTTGACTGTTTCGAATTTTTTAAAAATAGTAAAAATTTCAATATGGGAATATGGTCCAGACATAGACAAGTTTATGAAGAAGACACTCTGAAATGTCGGGTAAATCGGTCCAGTAAACTTGAGAATTCGTGGGTATCGCTTTGAAAAAGACAGCTTAGAAAACCAGTTTGGATGCCATCATTGATATACTTATAACTCCGAAAATATTTTGAATTTTGAAAATATGTTTTCAAAGTCGATGAGGAAAGTTTCTCGAAACTAGACTGATAGATTTGATATTTTCACACCAAATTCATAGATATATTTATCGGCTGATGATGGAAGGTATCAAATTTTGATAATAATTTCGAGTTTTTAGGCTATTCGCAGTAAACTTTTTTTAGAAGACGTCATTTTGCCAAAAATCAAAAATTTTACTAGTATGTATTCTGTATTTATCTACAGTAATGAGATAATTTTAAACTGAAAAATCTTCCTCAATGCCAGACTCCTTTTATCGAAGGCCCTGCTGGACATCGACTCCGTTTATTGAAGTACTTTAAATTTTGTAAACTTTTTTTATTATAATTTTTGGTTTTATCATTATTTAATGAAACGTGTATTCACAAAAAACGAGTTTCTTCTGATTTGCAAGTGAATATAACCGAAAAACGATTCGAAGCTGATGAATGCTCCGATTTTTTGCTTGGCCAATTTTTCGACATTTACCAGCAATTTTCTATTCTTAACAAACTCCAACCTTTTAAGTAAAATTTTTAAGTCATATGAACATATTCGATATTCATAAATTGGATGAGAATTGTAAACGTTGTTTAGAACGTTGAACGAAATTGTCGCGTAGCTTGTAGAAATTCGATTTTTTTGCTACCGATTGATGACGTCAATAAAATGTATAGCGGCATATCACCTAGTCTAGTTAGGTCTTGGGCAAAATGCGATGGTCTCATTCAGAGTTCAGAGTTGCAATTTACGAATTCCAATGCAATTGCTTAACAGACCTTATATGGCATTCCTTGTGAAATTTGTTATTAATTAATTTTTATTAATTTTTATTCTGAATCTTATATTGATGTGATGACTTTATTTATTAACCTGAAAAAAAAATGTAAATTTTTTCTAACCTAAAAACTTATGTATTAACCAAAAAAAAATTACAAACTTTTCTGGACTCAAAATTCATTTTTTAACCTCAAAAAAAAATGTATAAACTTTTCTAACCTCAAAATTTATTTTTAACCTAAAAAAAGTATTTTATTGTAAAATATTTTAGTCATCATTGTATAAAGTATTTTACCATAACATTGTGTTGGATGCGTAACTATCACTAAGAAGTCTCTCTTTTTAAAGTATTTGAAGTTCCATGCTCTCGGCTCAGACTATGAAAACAACACTGTTCCCACATTCCGCCGTTCCTTATATTTATTATATTCTTGGGCGCAATTAGCTCACAAAACACTCATCCTTAATACACCCTTTCTCTATACGAAATTACATTTTCCCACATGACTCCTTTCGCTTCCTCACTGTATATTTGTTTCAATATTTTCGAAATTTCTCTTGACATACGCTTAGCATTTGGTTTTTTGCTTCAATAAGTCAACATTTCTTCATTTGTTTCATTGCAGCATTTCAACAACAAAAATCAGCAAACTAAAACCACTACAACGGCAGGGCTTATCTGAGGCACGTGCTGAGAAATCGGTTGCTGTAGCTGTTGTTGCTTTGTCTTGTCCACCCACCCATTGCACCGATTTCTCATTTTCAGCTGGAGCGGCAGCGGTACATACAGTTAAATAAATATTTCCGAGCTGTCACTCACAAGCCGAAGTCATAGACGACAACTGACGCGCCACAACGACTTTCCCAGCGCACACTACTTGGCTGCAGAAATCAACTGAAGCGCTTCTGGCGAAGGCGACCTTGACATTTGGTGCATTTGGTGTAGACGGTGACGTGGAAGCACAATAAAGTTGTTGTAAAATGTCCTCACCCAGCGCTGGTAAGCGACGCATGGACAATGATGTCATCAAGCTAATTGAATCCAAGCACGAAGTGACCATTTTGGGCGGCCTAAATGAGTTTCATGTGAAATTTTTCGGACCACATGGCACACCCTATGAGGGTGGCGTATGGAAGGTGCGCGTCTACCTGCCCGACAATTACCCATTCAAATCGCCAAGTATAGGGTTCGTGAATAAAATCTACCATCCGAATATCGACGAATCATCCGGCACTGTGTGCCTGGACGTGATCAATCAGGCTTGGACCGCACTATATGATCTCTCGAATATATTCGAATCATTTCTACCACAATTGCTGACATATCCGAATCCGGTTGATCCGCTGAATCGTGATGCAGCGGCGTTGTACTTGCACGAACCGGAGGAGTATCATCGCAAAGTGGCCGACTATGTGCAACGCTATGCCACCGAGGAGGCGTTGCGTGCGGCGCAACAGGAGCGAGAGAGCAGCGACAGCGAATCGAGCATGTCGGATTATAGTGAAGACGAGGCCCGTGATATGGAGTTATAATATCGGTTTATGGTTAAGCTAATTATATGAATTTGAATTACATTTAAATAAAAACAAATACAAAAATATAACAAAAAAGCAAAAAAACGATACAAATACATATACACGCTCACACGCATACTACGTAAACTTAAAACAAACACACACACATACATACGTGCATACTACAATCCTACCTAGCAACTAAAATAAATGAAGCAAGTGAAAAGAACACAAAATATACATACATACGTACATATATAATGAATTATGAAGAGGAAATATAACAAATTTGAAAACCGAAAACCGTTAAACGAGATATTCATGTGTATTTGTGTGCGTGCATACACATACATATAAACAATAATGGAGCACGGGTGCCACGCGCCAGGCACAGGCAGCTTGAAGCGCTGCATAGCAACAACAACAAGAACAAAAACACAAGCAACGTGCAGAATTCCGAAACTTTGACATTGTCACACACACACACACAAACACACTCAAGCCAGCCAGGCACGAGTTGTGCCAGCAAAAACAAGGCCAATGTCAATGTCAAGCCGAATGGCTAAGTGCCTGCCTGCCAGTTAGTGGGCAGCGTGTGGCTACAACAACAACAATAATACCAGCTGCGAAATGTCAGAATTCAATTTAACTGTATAACGTCGCTCCCAAGTGGAGCCACACCACCAACGATGCAGCGCATGATCCTTGCTCTGGCCAACAAAAACACATAACTGCAATGAACAACAATAAAAACAACTGCTAACGATTGCTGCTGAAAGACATGCAGCTCACAGTCGCGAGCAGCGACAGCACCAACAACGCAAAATATCAACAAAACCAATAAAAACAAGGAAAACTAGCAGCAAAGGCAACAACAACAAAACCAACATCTACAGCTACATGCATACATATAACAATCATCACATCGCGCACACAAACGGAAATCTATGTTTTATGTCAAATTTGAATTCGATTCAATTGTTGTAAATTTAAGCACATTTGGAATATTGGCAAATTTTATAATTTTAAGCTCTGATCCTTTTTGTAACTCGTAAGTCGCCATTCAAAACATTCATATTAATGATTTTTTAATTTGTTTTGCTTTTTTTTAATTTTTGTTTTTGTAATCTAATTAGTATACTCTTGCATATTTGATTTGGTATGTGTTGGCAAAATGCAACAACAACAATCAAGAAGAGAAAATATAAATAAAACCAAACAGATGCATACAATTATTCTAAGTCTTTCGAAATAGATTAAAAAACAATTAAACAAAATTAAAAATATTTCTTTTGTGTTATTTTTTGCGAAATGCTGAGGATGTCTTTAACAAGCACTAGGTTGCAGCTTGATATACTAGCAAAAACAAATTAAGCTCTTAAACGCTCACGCTCGTTTATATTTAAATTGTTTGGTTAGAGCACTAAATATTAAATATTTAATAATATTTTTCAAGTCTGGTTCGAAAATTCTAAATCGTATTAAGAGAAGGAAAAACTCGTACTGCTACAAATATGCTCTTAAAACCTTTCGGCACGATTTTCACATGTTTTCTTCGACTTGCGCAGAATAATTTTATAATTTTGAATTTTTCTTACTAAAGATAAACTAAAAAATGTCTAAACTTAATTGAAAAAATTGCTAAAAACATACAACAACTAACCGCTAGACTCCAAAAAGTATGCTTACAATTGGAAAAACTGTAAAAATATTAATTACGTCTTTCTCTAAAAATGTTATCGCATATGAAAATTCATACTATAGCGCCTAAAAGATGCAATGGATAAAATTTTCTTTATTGCTGTAGTAATAGGTAAAGAGCTTGCTATAGTGAGGTATATTTGTTTGAGGTATTGAGTTTTGCTTATTTTATTTTTTAATACTTTTGATAATTTCAAAAAATTTTGCCATATTTTCACTAATTTGTTAAATTTTGTGCAATTTTAGCACAATTGGCAATCATTTAAACTGGCACTGAATGTTTGTAAGAATAATTTCATTTGTTAAATTGGCTTTTAAAAATTTGAAATGTAACTTCTAAATACGCGAACTAAGCTTTGAATAAAAACTGGTCATTTGTAAATAACTTTCAAAATATCGAAATTTTTTTTTCGCTAATTTTTAATGTGCTTACAATTTTCATTAATTTTTTCTATTTTCGTTAAAATATGATATTTTACAAAAAAAAAATATTCCGTTAATTTTTATAATTTTTTTGAATTTGTTTTTTTTTTAAATTGTTTTTTTTTTTTTAATTTGTTGTTTTTAGTTGTTTGTTTGAATTTGTTTTTTTATTTTATTTTATAATTTAATACATTTATTTTAATTTTTTTTTTTATTATTTATTTCTTATTATTTTTGTCAAACAACATCCATTTCCATTGATTTCCATTTTTCGTTAAAACATTAACGCAAAAACAATTATAAAAGTTCGTAATTTTCTTTAAAAATAAATTCTTTTTCAGTTTTTTTTTTAATTTTTTAATTAATTTTTGTCGAAAAACGTTTAAATTCTCATGCCACATATACGAAGCCACGCCCACCCAACAACGAAACAAACATTTTTGGAATATTCTTTTTTTCAAAACTGCTGCCGGATTTTATATTTTTGAAATTTTAAAGTTTTTAGTAATGTTTCACTTCAAATTTTTTATTTTTTGAAATTTTAATTATTTTATATTTTTGAAATTTATTTTAATACCAAATTTATTTTTTCCAATTGTTTATTTTTTTTATTCAATTTTTATTTTTTTTTTTTTTATTAAATTTTTATTTTTTTTTATTCAATTTTTATTTTTTATTCAATTTTTTTATTGTTTATTTATTTTTGGCGAAAAAAATCCATTTCCATTGATCTCTTGTAAAAGTCTTTTTTTTGTAATTATTATCAATACACAACAAACAACGAAACAAATAAGCAAAATTTCTTTTCTTTTTTAACCTGCTGCTTAACACGGAAATTTTTAATTTTATTGGAAACCTGTTTTTTCTGAATTTTAATATTTTTATTTTTTTATTATTTATTTTTAAATTGTTTTTATTATTTATTTTATTATTATTTTTTATTTAATATTGTTTAACACGCAAAACGTCAACTTTAAAATTTTTCGGAATTTTTTTTGTAATTAAAATTTTTTTTTAATTTTAATTATTTAATTTTTTTTTCTAAATTTTTTTAAACTTACCTTCAATAACTCGAACGTTTATAACTCGAAGTGCTCCATAACTCGAATTTCATACAAATTACCTTCCATAACTTGAAGTCTCTCTAACTCAAGGTTTTTTGTGGATTAAATTGATTCGAGTTAGGGAAGTTGAACTGTTTTTCTTATTATTCTTTAATTTTGATATTGCTTTAGGCGGAAAAGTTCAACGTTAAAACTTTTTGGAAATTATAATTTTTTTGTAATTTTAGTTAATTATTATTTTTTAATATTAATGCTTTTATTTTGTGGTGCTAAAACTTTTTAGAAATTTAACTTTGTTTTTTGATTTTAATTAATTTTTTTTATTTGATTTTTATTAATTTAAATTTATTTTCTTGTGTTTTTTTCTTAATTTTTATCTTTTATTTTTAAAATTGGTGCTTAACAAAAAAATTTCCACTTTGAAACCTTTTGTAAATTTAATTTTTTTTTTGTAATCTGAAAAAGTTTTTTTTAATTTAAAATTTTTTAAAATAATTGTTTAAAATTTAAATTTATGATTTTATTTTTAAAAGTGGTGCTTAACGTTTTTTGTAATTTTAATTAGTTTTTTTAATTAAAATATTTTTTAATTAAATTTTTTTTATTTAAATTTATATTTTTATTTTTAAAAATGGTGCTTAACGAAAAAATTTCCATTTTGAAACTTTTTGTACATTTTTTTTAATTTTTATATTTTTGTTTTAATTATTCTTTTTTTATAATTTTTATCTTTTCTATTTATTAATTTAACATTGGTAACATGAAAACAACGCAATAAAAATGACGACATTTTTTATCAACAAAGAAAACGCAAATCAAAACAATTAAAACAACAAAAACAAACGCCTCAAACGGGCCAACACTGGATTAAAACAAATATGTATGTATATGTGGGTGTGTATACATACAAACATATTTATGTATGTATGTACGCCACGCTCATGCGACTTAATATTAGAATTTTATTAATAACAATAATAATATTACTTACTTACATATATACAAAATATATTATAATTTAATTTAATTAATACTATATTGTGGTTTAATCATACACACAGTTATAGATACTTGTAAACTTAAGAAACTTAAATAACACATAAAATAATTTTAAAATATAAAAATAAATTAATTTTTATTTTTACTTAAGTAAAATAAAATAAAAATTAAACAATAAAATTATTAATAATTTACATAAAAAAATAATAATCTAAGCAAGTTATTTACAGTTAGTAGAGCCGCCAATTGTTTAAGCGGCGTATTTAAATTGCAGTGAAATAGAAATAGAAGAGGCAGAGAGAGCAAAAAAGAAAAACAGTTTTCAAAATAGCAATTGAATTTGAATTTTATTAATGATTAATGATTCATTGTACTAAGCGAGTATTGCATGTGTTGCAGATGCAGCCAATCCACACAAATTACAGCATAATTACAAGAACAACACAAAGACAAATACAAATACAAAACAATGCAATAAAACACAAACAGAATACAAAAACACAAAAAAAAAAAAAAAAACAAAAAACTGAAATAAATTATGAAAATGCAACAACATGAATACAAAACATGTAATAAAGAAGCAACAAATAATATATATTTAGATGTTAACTAACAGTTTTAGCAATTATATTTAATAAAATAATAATAATAATGAGAAAGACACTCACACACACAAATAAAACAATAAGAGCAAACAAAGCAACATAACAACGTCAAAAGACAAAAATAGCAAGCAAAATAAAATATTGTGACGAAAATGATAATTACAACAAATGTATAATGATAATAAGAAATTAATAAAAAGAAAGAAAAAACTGTGAAACTTACAAACAATTGCATACATACATGAACGAAAGTGGCGATAAATATTACAAACTGATATTTAAAAAAATGTATAATTGAATAAAAATTGAAAAATTACAAAAAAATTGCAAATGTAATATATATGGAATACATTTTTTTCTTTTTCAGCTTTATTTTTCTATTTTCAAGCCTGCTGACGTAGCAATTATTACTATTTTTTGAAATGAGCTATCAAGACACTTGATGATCAAAAGTTATACGTAGGTTGCCTTTTATATTTCGGAATTGGAGAACAAAAACGAATTTTAATCATCGAAAATCGCTTTGTTGTTTTTCAAAATATTCTCCCTTTAGGTCTATACACTTTTGCATGCATTTGAACCAATTATCGAAGCACTCTGATTGCGGTATCTTCAAAAAACCGTTCAGTAGATTTTCCTGATTTCTTGAAAGACATCTGGCAAACAAATGATTGTGTACCACTCAGCTATGTAATGCTCTGTGTTGATCTAGAGGCATGAAAATAAAAAAAAATCAAAATTCTCTGAAGACCATATACATACATAGGTTAGGTTAGATGGCAGATCGAAGATCGCACGTGAACGTAAAGCCATAGAAAAGAAAAACTCCTGTGTTCGAACTTATAAATTAGTAAAATGTTTAGTTTCCAGTACAAATTTGCTCACGCATTTAATTTCCACTCTCGCCAGTTCGGTGGGATGTCTGAAGGTATGCGCTCCCAAGTGTTTAAGTTTTGATCTCACAAACGCGTGACAGTCTAGAAGGCAGTGTTGAGTTGTTTACACCTCGCTGCCCCTCTCCTCTAATGGATTCTTTCCCTTCACAGCTCCCTCGTCGGTATATGGGCAGAGAAGGAGCCGCCAGAGTCCGGTTTGGCGACTCCATGATCTGAGTGATCCGGTATGAAGTCAAAGTGTTTGAGGATATCCGAGTGTTCAGATACGTGTTCTTTTAAGAACCCAGATTCTCTGAGTCTGTTTTGTAATTTTCGCAGCCATGCCCCGATAAGAACTAGTAGTTACTGAATGAATTAATATTCGAAGATCACCAAACCAAATTCTGACTAAAAGCGGAATGGTCCACAAGCTGGCAGATCTCTAATTGTGATTAATGTTAACTGGTAAGAACATAATAAAATTTAGGCTGCAATTACAAGACTATTCATGTATTTGGCTTTCAGCACTTATTCAACTTAAGAGAACCACAGCTGAATAAAGCGCTGAATACCAAAGCGACTGGAAAGTTTGTATTTATAGACACATATATTTAATAAAAATTGGTAAGAGACTAGTTAGTTATGGAAATATTTTGTTTTGTCAATAGCTTAGCAGGGGTAGAGCAGGGGCAACAACTATGCTCCATCATTGCATCGGTATTCGCTTAAACGAAACATATAGACTTGCTGTCCTACCTTAACTCATTCAACGGTAATATACGAGTAATGTGGAAAAATTTGTCCTACTTGCCAAAGTTAACATTACTTTTGCGAGCTGTTTTTGCATGAAATTTCCATGGAAACCGAAAACTTTGTTTATTCTGCAACCAAAGTAGGTTTGCGCTTTGATGTACCGGAGTGTAGAGGAATTTTTGTGAAATATCGTGTTAAGAAAAATGGGTGAGTTTGGTTAAATCGTTAAAAAACAATAAAAAACAAATTATTGCTGTGTGTGTTTTCTGTGAAATGATTATTATATTCCAGTGAAATATAAGTCATTTTAATTTGGTAAAAATTAAATTATTTTTTTTAAATAATTGTTTAAGTGAACTAAGGAATTATTGTATGAATGTAATGTCGAAAGTAAAAACCAATTTCATAATGAAAATAGTGAATATATTTACCAACAACAGTCCAGCTCAACGCAGACAAAATAAAACGTTAACTTCAACTGCATGGAAGGTATAATACTTTTTATAGCAACTTTGTGTAAAACTAAATCTGAAAACGTAACCAACATTCAACAGAAATTTCTTTGCTAGTTTGCTAATGGCAGCTACACTAGGCATCAAATGAAAGTATAAATGTAATATATACTGGCCTCACCTCAGATCATTCATTTACTTCCTACATTTTCGCTTAAGAATAAATTCATAAAGCATTTTATGTAGAAGCACCGTTATGTAAATAAACAGTTGGAGTAATATTTGCACTTATTATTTAGACGCAAAAAATATTTACTCCATCGAGAGTGATTAGTCTTCGCTGGTGAGCCTATGATTGCGCGTCAAATGAAAATATAATTTTAGTTTTGGTTCCTTTTTGTAAGATAAAACTGAATTTTACTACATATTTAATACATTTGTATTTACTAAGGGAATTTCTGTTATGGTGAACATTTTTTTGTTCTGTTCTTAGTAAAAAATATAAAAAAAATTGTAGAGAATTGGATCTTAATTGTAGAAGATGGGAAGAAGGGTGAAACGTATCAAAAAATTTATGAAAAATATTCTATTTCGATCAGAGAGGGAAGAATAAAATTTTTGAATACTCCAAGAGAAGAAAAACATGCAAGACTCAATACGGTGGAGGTCCAAAGTCCAAAATTTTTATACAGGCTGAGCGACTTGTACGTGAAAAGCTCCTGAAAACCTTGAAATTTTATCGCGGGAGTTGATTGAAAGTTTTAATTTGGATGTTGCCATTAGTGCAATGAAAAGAAAACTACAAACATCTGGTTTTAAAAACTATGTCGCAAAAAAATGACCTATGTTTTCCATTTCGAGTAGGAAAAAAGGACTAGAGTTTGCAAAACAATATCCAAATGTGCCAACCACATTTTTAGATAAAGTAATTTGGTCCGATTAATTCACATTCGAGCTAAGGAGTTAAAAAAATACGTAGCGGAGTGTGGTGTAAACCTTCTGATCGCTTAAAACCACAGTGCATTCAATCGTCAGTGAAGCATGGAGGATGTTCTCTCATAGTTTGGGGCTGTTTCTCAAAATTTGGTGTAGATAGTGTACTTAAAATCGATGGACGAATGACGGTTGCTTCATGTGTTGAGATTCTTAGCGAAAATTTGAAAATAAATGCTGAAAAAGGGAACTTGGGGTCGTTTATCTTCCAATAAGATAACGACCCCCAACGCACATCTCGCCTGACTACTCGCTTTTTTGCAGAAGGCTTAAAGAAAAACCGGCCTTGCCAGCTCAGACACCGGATTTAAATCCAATTAAGCATTTGTGGTTAATTTTTGATTCCAAAATACCAAAAAGCAGCCGTACAAACTTGGAATAATTTTTCTTAGAGACGAAGCGTCAACTTGACATTATTCCAATGAAAATATTAGAAAATTTGGTTCGAGGCATGCCAAAACGTCTTCCTGCCGAAATTCAGAATAAGGAAGGCGATATTAATTACAAAATTTACTTTTAAACCAAACGTTTTGTATTTTTTCAAAATTTATACTTTCATTTGACCACTTTTATTTAAGAGTCCTTTTTTTTAAAGTGGAACAAAATTTGTTTCTTTCTATTCCGGAAAAAAATATATATAATATTAATTTATAATTTGTAACTTAAATACCTATGTAAATGTAATATTAATGTATGAATTATTAATTGTTTATTTTAATAAAACTGCATTGAAATAACGTCTGTGAAATTTATACTTTCATTTGATGTCTAGTGTATATTCAATAGAGGTTCAGGGCGCGAGTCGTTCTACCTTTTTGCTGTTTGGCGCCAATTGGAGATTCCAAATGTAGCCAGATCCTTCTCCACCTGGTCTTTCCAACGGAATGGAGGTCTTCCTTTCCTCTGCTTCTCCCGGCGGCTGCTGCGTCGAATACTTTCAGAGCTGGAGTGTTTTCGTTTATTCGGCTGACATGACTTAGCCAGCGGAACTGCTGTCTCTTCATTCGCTGAACTATGTCTATGTCCTCGTATAAATCGTACAGCTCATCGTTCCATCGACTGCGACAGACTTCGAAGTTATGACTGTCAACAGTGACGTGCGATCCAAGTTGCGAATGCGCTGACTGTTTATTTGAAGACAGGAGATATTTCGTCTTATCCGTGTTTATAACTATACCCTTACACTTCGCTTCTTTATCCAGAGTGGTGAAAGCTGAAATAACGGCGCGGTTGTTGAGGCCAATAATATCAATATCATCCGCGTACGCCAGCAGCTGTACACTCTTGTAGAAGATTGTATCATCTCTATTCAGCTCTGCAGCTTGAATTATTTTCTCCAGGAGTAGATTGAAGAAATCACACGATAGGGAGTCGCCTTGTCTGAAATCTCGTTTGATATCGCACGGTTCAGAGAGGGCGTTCCCGATCCTGACGGAAGTTTTAATATTGCTCAATGTCAGTTTATACCGCCGTATTAGTTTTGGGGGATATCAAATTCAGACGTTATAGCGGCTTTAAGGCTGCTTGTTAGCAAAATCTTTCTTGATTTTTGTGTGGTTGAGTGACGTGGCGTATGAGTAATTTTTAATTAGTCCAAATAGTTGTTGATAAAGTAGTAACGTATACGCCACAGCATCACTGCTCATATTACTATGTATGTATGTATATACTTGTATTTTCAAAACACTATGATTGCAGTAAAAAATAATTATACTTTTAGTTTTACGCATGAATTTCGATTTTATTAACCAAATGTTATCATAAAGAAAATATAACTGTAAACTATTATCTACATATTTACTAATAGAATATTTATTTAATTTCGCTTCATATAAGCAAATCAAATAAACTTATATGCAACAGTAATGAGTTACTTTCTGCCACATTTCAGTTTAAATATAGCATGCAATGTCTGTGATTGCACACACATACACACATTGCAAAGAAGTTTTCATGTGATTTAATTAATTGTTAAAGTTCGCTAATTAATTCACACACTCCTGAGCCAATTTGACAAAACGTCATTTACCAAAACACAGCACCACTTCCGACTGCTGTTCACACCGACTGTTGATAGCACTATTCTCCTTTGGCTGAAATTAGTCGCAGAAAAAACAGCAAATGAAAAAGTTTTACTGAACCCACGGAGTTAAGCTTGCCACCAGGCGATGGTGTTAACTGGGCTGCTAGTGAAGTTTCGAAACTATGACAGCATGAAACCAAATACTTAAATGTATGAGCAAAGCGGTGCCAACGAGTTTCATAAAAGCTAAGTATTAGAATGTGTGTTTCATATGTAAGTAAGTGTAAATATGTAAGGAGTCAACGCCCAGAAATTAGTAAATTTTAGTGAAGGTGCGATGGTAGCTTGAGCGTGAATATATCCAAGTATATGCTTCATTTTTTTAATTTTTTATATTAAACAGAATAAAATTCTATTCAAAACTTTATTTATTTTCGTGTGGTTTTCTTATTACAATTTTAAAAACATAAAATGCCGAAATTATTAGGAATTATATGAAAAAAATTAAAAAATTTTGCGGAAACCATTAAAAAATATTTCATTATATATTATTTTTGGATTTGTATATAAATATATGTAAATTATATTTTTTTCTTTTAAGTCTGTGATCACCTTTTTTTTACTAAATATGTATGTATAATAAAATAGTTGGAAGTTAAGTTCATTAAATTTTTTAAATATTCAAATATAATACATTTTGATTTAAAAAAAATAAAAAAAAGTATAAAAAATTAAAAAAAAAAAAATAAAAAAAAAAATTAAAAAAAATTTAAAAAAAAATTAAAAAAAAATATATTCAAAGTGAATATTTTATAAATGAAAAAAGTTAATATTTTATATCTTATATTTATTATTTGTATATTTTTTAATTTATATTATTAATTAAATTTACTCTTAAATGAAAAATAACAAAAGTGTAAAAATGGTTTATTCAAAAATTATTAAAAATATTGTTGTATTTAAATTTTTAGTTTTTATGGCAACCCGGTTTAAAAATGTTTGACCAGAAGCTTTTCAAAATGTGCAATACTCAATTTATTAATATTTTTTACAATTAATTTAAAATAAATTTTTTTTAATTTGTAAATCTTGTGATTTTTAAAGTCGAAAGTTTTAACCGCTCGAAGAAATTAAAAAAGAAATACATTCCATCGCTTGTTTATTTGTGAAATGCGAACTCGCTCATTTATTAAATTTTTAAAATGTGTTTTCGGGTTCATTAGATATTATTATGACCACACATTTTTTCCTGAAGTAAAACGAACTACCCTAATAACGCAAGTTTGCAGAAAATTTTCATTTCAAGGAATGTTGTATGTTGTTTTTTGTACACAACAACATTGTTGGCAACCGCACCGAAGGTATCATATGTGTTTGTGTACATACAGACAACCACATATACAAATACCGTCCTATGCATATGCTAAATGGTTATTTTTGTTGTTTTTTTCCTTTTTGGTATGGAATCAACAAATTAATGGCATTATCCAAGCACTCGCAATGCATACTTTTAGGCGGCAGTTGACTGTCTAGCTGTGAGAACGGAGCTGCATTTGGAATGCATTCAATACAAACATAGTATGGCGACGGTTGGCGGAGAGGTGTGAGCACCAGCTAATAAAATCATTTACTTCTGCTGCCATTCAATCGTCACGCTATACAAATGTCTTCATACGGAGAATTAGTATGCTATTTGAAAGAAGAGCAAAGCGACTCCAAAGTAGCAGGCATATATTTAACCGTTAGACAGACAGGCAATGCACATATGAGCGTATGGAGGTATGTAGACGGAGGAGTGAGGCAGTCAGTATGTTGCTTAGACGGGAATTTGTAGGCTGGCGCGACTCTGCCATAAAGGAAGTTAGATATCAATCAAGCGCAAATAGCGATACAATATGAAATTCGAAATATTCATACCCACTGCCATGCATGTGTGTGTGTGGTAGAGTCTGTTTTTTAGTTTTTATTGTAGGCGATTTGTTGTCTGCTGCCTGCTGTCATTATTGCATGATTGACGCGCATTTAGTCGGTATTTGGTATTGTTGTTGTACATTACTTTGTTCACTAGCGAATTTTTATGCGATTGTTACTTTTTTTCTATTACTTTTTTTACTTATATTTTCACTTGCGACATAAGCATAAGCATAAATGTAGTCTTTGTAATATTTTTTATTTGTATCTTTTGTTATTTTTCACTCCTTTAGTGGTAACGAAAACAGCTTCAGGTGTGAAGGTGGCAGCTGGAGGTGGCGCCACTAACAATGGCAACAGCAACGGTGCTGCACGACGCACTCCAACCGCTGAGCCATCAGACGGCGCACGCCCACCACAAACGGGGGCTAATGGCAAGTCAGGCGTCTCGGCGGGCAAGGAAAAGTCAGCATTGCTTACCAACAAATGTATACTGAGGACCATCACCGCATTTCTGGCGAGCAACAAACGCAACTCCTACAATGCACAAATGCGCGCCAAACAGACGAATAGACGACGTCGCCAGCGCAAGATGGACGAGTTGAGCGGCAAAATTAATCCGAAATTGTTGGAGAACTTGCGCAAAAAGACAAAGTTCACCAAGTGAGTGCAAGTGCATAATTATATTGTATAACGGTTGTTTATTTTAAATAAGTTATGTTGAATAATAAGTAAAAAAATTGAGCTCATTTAGTGTAGCGAGAGAGCTAAATGGAAGAAATTGTTACAATAATTTTTTTACTTTATTACCAGGAAGAGAAACGGATTGAGTGTTACATGTCGTATGAGTAACTTTTATTTAGTGCAATTAGTTAGTGATGAAGCTAGTGCTCCTACAATTATTCAGAGTGCTGGACCTTTGCGACCATATGTGATATAGAAGACGATACAATAGACCATAGTCCGAAACCTCAATTATTTTATTTATATCTATCTAGTGATAAAGTAGTAACGTATACGCCTAGTCGCCACAGATATTCAGGCACTTCAGCTGCTATATGTATTAGAGCAGGTCGATTTAAAGGAAACCAAACGGAAAAATCGGCTACGTGGCAAATGTTCCACGGGCCATTTTGTACAACTTTGCGTAAGAAACTATGGCTTTAAAACAGCTTTCGAGCCACCAATTATTAAGGCGAAGTTTAACTTTTAGGGATTATAAAAATTTGTTCGAGAGTTTTTGAGAAATTCGCATGATATCTAACACATAGGTGCATATTGACATTATATCATATGATATCATTTGTCGGAGTCCCCAGGTCGGACGACTATAACATATATCGCGCACACAAGCTGTTTTTAGAATGTTGTGTTAGAATGCTGTGTGTTGTTTTGATTATTTCGTTGTGGTATACTGTTATTTTATTTTGCGTCAGTAAGAAATATTTTTAAAGGCAATACTAGTATTTTAATTGAAAACTCAAAGTGACTGTGTAAACAAGGGAATAAAATTGAGCAAAGGGAAGTTCACAGATTTTTTATATTTTTTAGTTTAAGAGTTTTTTATGTTTTGGTTTTTTTTATCAAGAAACACAAGTGACAGTTGCAGAAACAAAATTCAAGTGTAACAAGATGAGTGCTCTTCTAATCGCGAAATGTCCAGGCGTATCAAAAAATATGCATGTGTCGTTGATAATTTTATTAAATTGGGTGAATGCTATGGAAAAAACGAACGAGCAGAAAGAATCCTACAGATAGAAGATTTTGCAATAAAGAATGGGAAAATGTTATTTTTTCGAAAAAATTTTAATTTACGACAAATAATGAAAACTAAATTATCTCCCAAGAAGCATCTAAAAAGACGAAACTTTGGAGGTTTAAATTATAGAAGAACATCTGTATTATACTTGATTTCCACCAAAATGGACTCGGAGTATTAAGTGTAGTTGTTGGATCAAGTTCTGGTGACTTTCACCGAAAGTTTTGTTTATCTTCATTATTCATTCATTATTCAGCGGGATAACGCAGTTTTATATCGATCGCAGAAGACTAAAGAGCTTTCGAAATCCAAACGTATTTCCATCCTTAGCTGATAGCTGATCGTTTTGAATACAGTAGTGAACCTTTGGTCCATGCTAAATACAAGTATAAAAGTCTTCCTCTGTGGTCGCCTCCTTAAAGATGTTAGATAATTAAGGGGCTGTATAATCAATGAATTGCAAAAAATTAACACCATCTATATAAGACTGTAGGTAGATGACGGAATACAATGGAGCTGACAGATCGAGAAGACGGCAGGAAATGCCTATGACAAGGCACCACGGAAACAATGGAGCATCTTTTGTGCACTTGGCAAGACTACGTTGTAAGCATCTGGGGTCCACACGGTATGATACATTGGAAGAGGTATCGATAATGAGGCCGCAGAGTCTGTTAAAATTCGCGTCAACGCAGCATCCTAAAGGACCCAGCAACTGAAATCCATCTGAAATCGAAATGGACCAAAACTGGTCTATGCGCGGCTTATTGGCCTACTAGACCAACTTTAAACTAATCTATTCATTCGCTAATAAACATCATGTGACGACTTCTAGAAGAAGTGATAAAAAATAATGGCAGACATATACACACCTTCTTAAAACAACTGAAAATTTAAAATAAAATTACCCTCTAATTTAATTCGCACAAACTTAGTGTTTCTAAAAAAGTTATTTAATTAAGCCATTTAAAAATAATACCTACGTAATAAAAATTTACTAGATAATTTTAAAAAATCGGGAAAGTCATGTTTTTATAATTAAATCGCATGGTGTAATAGCCTTCATTTACGTTTTTGCAATATTTTCAACTTAAGTTAGCTTAACTTAACTTAACATAACTTAAATTGGAAATATAACCTGGAGACAAAATACTTAAAGTTGTTGCTTTTTTTCGATTTGACTCGAACATGAAATATGGTCGGAAATAGATATGTTATATCATTTATTTTTTTACTATTTATTTATTTAATTTTTATTATTTTCAAACTTAGTTATATACAAAATAAACGTTTCATTATAATTGATAGAATGTGCTTTCAATTGATGTTACTGGCGTATGAGCAACGTCTGTACGAATATTTAACCAAAAAACCTTCGATAGACTTCACTGAAACTAATCTGATTTGTTATTTTACCTACAAATATTTTGATAAATCTCTATTTCATTTTTATTAAAAATTTATTATATTTTTTATTTAATTATTTTCAGAGCTGAGGTCGATGCTTTGTGTCGAATCTATCGAAAACTCATTTCAAATTGTCAATATTCAGCAAAAGCATTGGCAACCGGTAGCTCAAGTGCGGCAATAGTAAAACCGCATGCAACAGTGGAGGTAAAAATATGCGCAAAATGATTAGAAATATATTAAAAAATTAATTTAATGCATTGAATTTTTTATATTTTAAATTCAATAATTACAGTAAATATACTTTATTTTATGTATTCTCATTTACTTATGCTGAACACCCACAGGGCATTGATCGCGTTGTGTTCCGCGAACTGTTGCACAGCACATTCGATATTGTAACCGAAGAAATTCTCATGGAGCGCATATTTTCTTGTTGGGATCGCGCACATGAGGGCCTACCATTACGTTTGGAGGGTTGGTTGACCGGCTTGTCGATATTCCTACGTGGCTCATTAGCCGAGCGCGCAAACTTTTGCTTTCGCGTTTACGACTTGAATAGTGACGGGTTCATCGCGAAGGATGAGATGTTTACATTGTTGCGTAATTGTCTTATCAAACAACCACAAGATGAAGATCCCGATGAGGGTGTTAAGGATTTGGTGGAGATAGTGCTGAAAAAATTCGATTTGGACAATGATGGCAAGGTAATTTGTATTAAAACTTATCAATACTGTCAACTGATTAGAAAACAAAATAAGTTATATTTTTATTATATTTTCTATCCTTTTTTTTGTGTTAAAAGTTTTTTTCGAAATATGTTTGTATCATACAAAATAATAATAAAAAGAATTATAATAGTTTTATGGTTTTCAGGTTTCAATAGAGGATTTTATGGGCACTCTAGCGGCTGAACCCTTGCTGTTGCAAGCCTTTGGACAATGCTTACCATCTGAGACGGCCACTGTTTCATTCTTTTCAACATTACAAATATAAATTTCCAGTTATATTATATTAATTTAGTTTAAATGCATTAAAATATTTAACAATATAAGAAGAAATGTAAACGAAAATATTAGCTGAGACTATTACTAAGGTAAGAGAACGTAGAAAATGCTAGAACTTAGAATAATATCTTATTCAGAATGGCAGAACTTGTTTAATATTTTAAACTCGACTGATTGGAGAAGCAAACAAGAAAAAACTTTAACTTCGGTGGCCCCTATATATAATTGATGTAATACCCTTCACAAATATGCCTTATTGATCAGGTCTAAACAATTTCTTCGCAGACTGCATTATTGCCATACCAATGTCAAATTTCTTGAAGATATCTCGTAAAGTACGAAAATGTCCTATACAAGACCTTGATGCCGATCGTTCAGTTTGTATAGTCGCTATATGCTATAGATATCGATATCAGCGATTCTGACAAATAAATAGCTTCTTGGGGAGAAAATTCCGAATCGATATCTCAAAAACTTAAGGACTACTTTTCGTATATACAGTCAGATGGAAAGACGGACATGGTTATATCGGCTAAGCTCGTTATGCTGATAGTAGCTGATAATTTATTTATATATTTATACGGTTTAGGACATATCCTTCTACGTATTGCGAACTTCGTGGTAAACTTAATATACCCCTATAAACAAAGAGGAATAATGTGACAGGTAAAGTCCACTTTATAAGAAAAATGTGTATGACTTTACCAAAAGAGAGGGAGACAGTTTCAGTTTCTAACGACCGATATTCCAAGCATGTGATATGGTGTGAACACGATTCGAAGCAATTTTTTTAAATTTTTGAGGTTCATCCAGTGCTAATCACTCCATGAATTCCCTCGGCTACGGGAAATCAATTAAGACACAGCATTATCCTTTGTCGAGATACAGCCGCTATGACCTCAGAACTGTCTTAACAAGCTTCAGAAGGTCATGAAATTTTAGAAATTCACCAACTTGTGTTCACTTCATCACAGCTCAAGCAGTCCGCAGGTTTTTTTCACTATAGCTTAGGTTCGATTTGGTGAAAAGAAACCTTAACAAAAACAGAGAAAAACCATTTCAGTTCAGACTACGTGGTCTACGTAATCTCCAAACTTTTCTCGCAATCATTCGCTTGTTGTACGTCTTGTGTGGCACGTAGCCCTGTATTGTTATAACCAGATGTTGTCAAAATCAACTTTTTCCAATAGCGCCCATAAAGAGGGGTTATCATCGATCTATGCCGCTCTACATTGTCAGTAATGGTTACACCAGCGTCATTTCGAATGAAGAACGAACCGATTAATCCAAAAACCACACCAAACGGTCAATTTAGATGAATGTAAAGGTTTTTCATGAATAAT
Organism: Bactrocera neohumeralis; assembly: GCF_024586455.1. Lineage (NCBI taxonomy): Eukaryota > Metazoa > Arthropoda > Insecta > Diptera > Tephritidae > Bactrocera > Bactrocera neohumeralis. The sequence goes on along the minus strand of NC_065922.1, from coordinate 36,324,532 downwards.
TTGTGGATTTTCTTCGCACCAGAATCGACAGTTTTGTTTATTTACCGCGCCACTCAGATGAAAGTGAGACTCGAAGGAGAAGATTATTTTGTTGGATTAGATATTGGAAAACGATTATTTTGATAATAAAATTGAATGATTTGTAAACGTTGCTCTTGTGGATATCTGTTCATGTTGAAATTTTAAACATTACTGAATACTATATTATTTGAAAAAAAAAAAATATCGATAATGACATAGTAAAAAATGACCGAAACGACACTTAGAAATCATATCTTCCCTACGAATTACGAATAATGACATAGTAAAAAATAGCCGAAACGACACTTAGAAATCATATCTTCCCTATTGAAAAACTCTGCAGTAGAATATTTCTATCCACAAGTAAATGTTTATTTGAAAAATGTTGTGAAATTGGTAGAAAAATTATTTTTACTTTATTATGTGAATTTTCGAATTTTAGAAATATCGAACAAGTTCTTCGCTTGGGTGTCACTTACAATGCAAATTGTAGAATATTATATCGCAGAGAAGCTTTCATTGCTATTGTTAACAAAAACTCGTTAAATCCGAGCCTACTTTAAACAACCAAACTGCCAGACACCAGAAAGGTCGCCAGTAGCCAAAAGGTTCATCTGTGTCATCAACAGTTATGCATACTCATTCAGCCCCGACGAAAGGCGGCATTGTTGCATGCGTCATGCAAGGTAATAAGCGTGTGTTTCAGCGGGGCCAGCAAACAACAAACAACAACACACAACAACAGCAGTATAAATATTCAACTAGTTATTGCTACATGTGAACAAAGTGGCGCACTCAGCGGAGATCAACAGTTCGCAGATCAACACGTCAGGGTGTGCGGTACAAACACGCCGACACACATACATATGTATATAGGTAATTTATGTAAGAGTACTAGCACAACAAAGCGGCAAGCATGAATTATTAGTTTTTATCTCTTTTTTATGGCTTTATTAAAATGTGAATGTAAATGGAAATTGAAATTATTGCCACTTCGCAAATACATGGTTTCGGTGGGCACGTGCACCTGCATATATGTAAACATATGTACATACTTGCACAGATATATGTAAATATACAATTTTTTTGTTTATATGTATCTTTGTGAATCAAATGTTGCAAGTTCATGCCCCTATTGTCAGTTCTGAAATATTCAGAACAACTTATTATACCTCAAACACTATTTTGCATACCTAGACCCATTAATATACACACACCCACCCATCCATCTGATCATTTGTGGCAACAAATTTGTGCACTTGAACACTCTCGAGGCGCTTCTAAGCACAGCTTGAGGTGTCGCCGTCGATCGTGAAAGTAAATTTCATGTCATAGTTTCACTGCCTTATTGTTATTGTTGTTTTTGTTCTTCCTGATCATCATCATTTTCATCAAAACAATCAAAATAAGCGTCACATCAATTTGTTTCGGTATTAATTTCGCCGGTACATGTGTGCATGTGTGCCTAGAATGAGCAACGAAAGGGACTTTGAACGCTTGGATTACTGGCCAATTGTTTTTTCTCCAACAACAACAAAAGAAAAAGTTATAAAACAAAAACAAAGAAGAAAACCGAATGATTTGTTGCTGCATCAAACCAGATTCAATTTACAAACAAAATAAAGCACGTATATGGCACAACAAAAACAACGTATCAGTTGTCATATATTTACATATATGTATGTAAGACTATATGTTTTTTTATTCACTTGTGTGTAACATGTGCGGCAAACTATTTATATTGCTTGCTATTTAATGGTGATGCAGCCCATTTACTGTTATTAAAAAGTGTTTTCGGTGTTCACCATTCAATTTTGTTTTTCAAATTATATGGTATATAGGCGCTCACTAGCGCGTATTAGTGCGTGACTAACAAGCTGTCGGTTGTATGTTCGAAGCGCATAGAACATATGGTTGGAAAATTTTTATTTTATTATTTACGAAGTATTTTTGTTTAGAATTAAACTATAACATTCAAGACCATGTCTACAAGCGGATTATTCAAAACTGAAATTATTTTCGGAGATATGGGAATTTTGCTGACCCAGCATCTAAACTGATTCGGTCGGAATTAATCGAAACAAAAAAATACTTTTTTCTCCGAACTGTCTTTTTCAAAACGATATCCACGATGCTCTATAGAACCGATTTACTTAAAAGAGTTTTCTTTATAGACTTGTCTATCTATATCAACAAATTTCTATTTTTACTATTTTAAAAAAATTGAAAACAGTCACAGAAGTGGTATAGAAATTTTTTTAAGCAGTCGCCATTTCGTGAAATATTGTTTTTCCAATTTTTCTGTAGAACCAGACATTGCCACGTTATTCAAGATTAATATTTTTTGGGGGTTTCAGATTGGTAGGAGATCAAGCAATCGTGATTGTGAGTATGATAACGTGTTAGTTTTTTAAGACCCCACTTCAGAAAGCTGTTAATCTTTCAAAAATTTTATTTTTTTATTTTGATGTTTTTTCCCGTATTCTTGTAATATTAGGAAATGTCTATCAACATAACTGATAGTAAAAATACTAATTAATTTTCTTTCTTGAAATTTATTTCTCTAGACTAAAATACCCCTTTAATAGTACGTATATCTAGTAATACGGGTTAACTTTATATGTAATTCGGAATTTAGTAACTTTAATGTTGCAAGCTGCAAACTCATTATTGTATCGTAAAGTTTGACACTTTTGATGGTATATACACTAAGAGCGTTTTAACAAACGGGCGCTATTTTTGTTGTATACAGTAACGTAAAATATTCTTCTCGACCAAAAAATGGTATTAAATCGCAAATACAACTTTCAACGTGGATTTACTCAGCACGAGTGCATCGATGAACTTAATTTAATTTTTGCCGATCAAACTCTTTCAAAGACCAGTGCTTATCGATGATATGGTGAATCCAATCGAAGTCGTAGAACACTCATAAAAAGGCTCGTGTGGATTGGTCGAGAGAAATGTTAACAACATACGAAACACGTCTGTGACCTCGTGAGAGGTGATGATTAAGAGATTTACGCATATGAGCCCGAGAGTAAATAGTAATCCACTATATGAGCCTTTCAAGATGTGCCGAATCCAACAAAAGTTGTTCGAGACGAATCACTTTCAAGCAATGACTTCCTCTTTTTTGGAAAAAGTGGACATTTCGCAACTGTACTATTTGAACAACGGAACAATAAATTATGAGCGGTATACAACGTCTTTTTTTGTCAGTTTTCTTTAAAAAAATCAAAAAACCAAAAACCCACGATTGATCACTCTTCGCCACCAAACAAATGCTTTGAGCATCGATTTGATTAGTTATCACCGTATAACCCTGACTTGGCACCAAATGACTTATTTTTATTCCCGTATGTAAAAAATAAACTAAGAGATCAGGTCGACATCTGAAGAGGCTGGTTGATGCGTTCAAGAGGCATGTTTCGGAGATACTTTAATAAGAGTGTCCAAAAGGCTTCGATAATTAGTTCAAACGCATGCAAAACTGTATAAATCTTAATTGAGAATATTTTGAAAAACAATAAAGCGATTTTCGATGATTACAATTGGTTTTTGTTTTCGCATCTCGACATATAAAAGGAAACCTGTATGTAAGTCTATGAGTAAAATTTTGTTAACAAAAAGCTTCTCATATAAATATTCGCTACGAAGAAAAAGTAATAGGGTTCTATAATTTTAAGCACAGAACCAGGTCAGGTATATATATATATATATATATATAATATAATATTTTAAGAATATATATAATCGATTATATTATTATACATAAATGATGACGCTTCAGCTTTAATGAGTTCCGAAGCGCGTCTACCTAGTATATTTAATTAATTCCTATCTATGACAACTTTTTTTTTTAATTTTTGAGAAAATTTGTCAGATAGTTCAGTTTGTCGTTTTATCTTATACATTATTTGGATACTTTTTCCAAAGAAAGTTCCTCGACAGCATTAATACCAAAACCAATAAATTTTCTTCTTAATACCTGCTTGCACCGGAACTTATTTTGTGGGTAGTAAAATTTTGTATTAAAAATAGTTTATTTGCTGCATAATTTTATGGTCTCATAGTATTGTGGCAACTTAAGGCACTTATTCTCTCCTTAGCACGATTTCACTCGAAGACCGATCGCTATTTTCTCAGGTTCATACTAAAGTACTAGACTATCACGATTATATTGGTATATCTATTAAAAAAGTCCAGCTCATATCTGTTTCTAAATTATTAATCATTCTTCAGCCGTTCATCCATTCTATGGTATAATATTTAAGGATTTAGATGGGTTTGAAAATTTTAAAAAATCTATTTATTTTTTGGCCTTATTAAATTCTTTAACACCTCTAGAACATTGTCCTAAAGTTTTCAAGTTAATCCGAGTAATCGTTTCGGAGAACCGAATTCAATGAATGTATACAACCGCTCGGGGCTACCTAGGCTAAGTACGCCGTCTTTAAACGCGTATTTTCTCGAAACTGTGTTTTTCAAGTCGGTTGGACGCGATTTTTCGAAAAGTTAGGGGCCGATTTAGTTCGAATTGTGTACACATCTTTAAAATAACATTATCCAGTTTTTGAACGAAGATTTTTTCAGATTCATTACAACTTATTTTTTTTAACCAATAAATCGCGACAAATTTACCAAAAAATGAGATTTTCTTTCTTTCTTTCAAAGTCTGAGAAAAAATTTATTTTTATATATCCTTCGTTCAAAAAAGAGATGTATATAAGTATTAACAGAATATTTTTGGTTTTTTAATTTTAGAGGAACCAATAATAAGTTATGCTGTCCACAGCGAGAGCACTTTTTTTGTGAGACACCCAGGGAGATGAGGTCTCATCGGGTGAATTTTCAACATTTTGTATCAAAATTTCAGAAGACATTGTTCAAATATGTACCTTTGATATGCCATATTATATTTTTTAAATATATGATTAAAAAAAGTTCGTAAAAATACCTTTTTTTGTACCTCTGAAACCCACCTTACCCTTTAAACCTTTTAGGGTTATGTCTTTTATGTCTTCCTTTTCCGTTAAGTGACCTTAAAGTTGTGTAAAACATTTCTTCCCTTTTTGCGTGCGTGCTTTAAAGTTCGTCTCCGCAAGTATGTAAATACACTGTTCCCATAGATTTATCGCTCTTTGGAACCATTTCAAAATTGGTGATAGCCCTCAAAAAGCTATTACAGTGGCATGATCGGTTATATACAAAGTACAATTTTTCTAATGAGTCATCAAGATGGTGGAATAATATTTCAAATATTTGTTGACAAAATGCAGTGTAATTTGCTAGCGTCCACAAATATAAAGTTCGAAATGCTTATCTCTGCGTCTACGTGTCTTTCCGATCGTCAATCAATGCATTAGGTGCTTCTTTACCAGCCGGCGAAAACATTTCACCATATATTTTTACTTATTTATACATTTATGTGACAAAATAGAAATAATAAGCGTTACACATATGCATACACGCGTCTGTTGTAGCCCTATCGGTTTGTTGCCGGCTTTATCAGCAACTAATAAACTTGTGCGTTCCGATTAGAAAACACCGCCTTGACAAAAAGCTAAAAGTAGAGTATCGCCTATGCGAGCTAAATAGCTCAAATATATATAAATATGTATGTACATATGTATGTGCGCACATAAAACATTTAAATTTTAAATAGTTTTTGCTTTGTTTCTCTGACAGCGCGCGCAACACGCCGGCAGCGCTGCGTCGTCTGCACACACACACCGAAATATACAAATGTTTATAGCGTCAATGTGCTGGCCAGCAATGCGTAATGCCTGATATATTCTAACTACACGCCGACAGTGAGTTATGTTATTGTAGAACGACGCGACAGCCACGCCGACAGCGCTGCGAGCGACCGCTGCCTGAGCACAACTGAACTGCATATATATAGATAGATATGTGGCGTTTGTGGCTTTAATTTGGTGTGTGTGAGCGGTGCGCGCATTTCTAGATTTTCAGTTGGAATTCTGAATCGGCCGGTTACGGTATATTGTTGCTCTGATCTAGCGAAAGTGCAAACATATAAGAAGGACACGTGGTATCTTATAATCCTTGACGTTCGAACTATAATTTGTGATTACAATTTGTGCATTTAAAATGGTGCAGCCGTCGAATTCTGTGAGGTGAGTGTGTGTGTGTGCGTATTTGGCTTTTTGTGGTATAGTGTCCAGGGCGTATGAGTATTATTAACGCCAGTGACCGGTGTTCGAGTGGTATGAGCGACATGTGCAAAGAATTTCCTTCATTCACATAAAAACTAAGAACTTGAGAATCCAAACAGTTGCAAAATGTGGCTAAAGGCGTGAATAATAAATTATTATTTCCAAATACACTAATATGTATGTGTGGGTATGCAGTGGCGTGCGTCAAATTAGATCAAGTATATTTATATTCCCGCAACATGTTGTAACAGAGCGTAATAGTTTTGTTATCCTAACGGTGTTTGTATTTCAGGCGATGCTAATCGAGATAGTTATGGACTTACATACATATATGTATATATATATAAATGATCTGGGTGACGAGACGAGTTAAATTGCGAGTGAAATCAAGAGATCACAGTAGCAAACTACATCTGTAGGATAAAGTGGGCGTGACCCCATCGCTTAAACGGCTTTATATATATATTTTCCAAACCCTTTCGAATAAAAGGACGTAACTTACTGAGGAGAAGATCTGCTGCAACTTTTTTTCTACATTTTTTAAAATTGATAAAATCAGACGATAACCACGCCCACTCCCCTTATAACGGTAAAGTTGTTCTTACAGTCTCTTCTATCCAGTGTCAATAGGAATTTCTTACTATTCTTACTTCCGATCTACCGTTTTGCACATTACTTTTGCAGTCTTGACCCAGGTAGTTCGTTCCATTGTGTTTTGATTTTCCTTGCCATGCTTCTGCTGAGATCGTCGTATACACAATGCATGAGTTTCCCAATTTTTATCACGTTTACGTATGTTAGTCGCACACCATTCTTGGCAATCTCGTCCACTATTTCGTTGCCCTCGATGCCCAGTAGAACTGAAGTTGCCTACTTCTGGCAACACTTTCCACTGTTGCTCTGCTTTCCAAGATACTTCTGGCCGATATGCGTTACGAGTTCACTGCCTTGATTGCTGTTTGGCTGTCTACGTAAACGTTCACTCTGGTATTGTCTTGCAGATGCATTAGAGGCCAGCTCCGCTACTATCGCAATAGCAAAGACCTAAGACCTAAGGAAATATACTGCAGTGGTCCGGCAGCTTAAATGGTTACCTTAAGCCTAACTCTGGACAGTATATTCCCGCACCAACTCCATTCACTCACTAGCTAACGTACTTTTACGCCAGTAATGTTTTCCTATGTTTACCAAGGTGATATTAAAATTGAACCATGGCTGTGGCACCTCCCACCTTTAGTTGAAATGCTATATTTTAGGAACTACTTGACCGATTTGAATCAAATTTGATGTAGTATGAGGTTATCTACAGTGTTCTATTGTACATTACGAAGATGAGTGAAATCCGATGACCTTCACGCCAACTTCTCATAGAACAATTTTTTAAATTCCTTCTGATTATTTCACTTTACAGCATACAAATCAAACATCATTGAAGTTTTCAGAATAAAATTTGCACCCATAGCGCTCCCAAGGAATTTCATCCAACGTTCAAAAAATTTCGAAATCATACTATAACTTTTCATGGGCACAGACAGCAAATATGTGGACCCCATTACATTTTGCTGATTTTTTACCGAATTTATGCAATAGCATATCCAATAGAAAAGAAGAAGAAGATATCAGTCAATGTGTGAGATCTAGTTTCGAAATTCAGGTATAATATTTTTGTGATAATAGCATGCTTTTGTGCCAAAAAATGAGTAAAATCGGGCCAATATTTCCCAAATATATACCTAAAATAAATATTTTCTAACTTCCTGTTGACTTTACACCGCTCTATTGGTCAAAATTTAAAACAACACAGTTTCTGCTTAATAAGCATTTATCTTCTTGCCTAATACGAATGAAATTAGGGCAACGCTTCCTCTAGATAAACCTAATATTCAGATTTTCAAATATTTGCTTGACTTAATTCCTTACATTTTTATCAATCCAGCCATCGAGAGTTAATCGGTATTTCAAAAAATTATTAAAGAACCTTTGACCAACATATGCAAACATGCATAAAAGGCTTTGTGTTCTTAAATTCTACCATTTTATTATATTGATTACTTGCAATCAAGCATTATACAATTTTGTTTTCAGATTATCAGTCAGATTAACATTGTATAGTCTCTTAATCTGAATTAGTGTTATTTATTAAGCTCAAAGTTGAAATCGACAAATAACTTCAAATTATCTACTGCACCCTGTCATAAAATAACTTTTCGTTCAGTTTCTTAGATTCAAATCTTAAAATCACTATCACTACTGATAAGAGCAAAAAGGGAAAGCTTATTATATGCGAGTGAAAAAAATAAAATAAATGAATACCTAGGATAGTAAAAATACATATATAGATAGATATATAATACATATATACAAAACTAAGAGTGTACACATACATATATCTATTTCAAATCAACTATTGCTCATTATAACTGTGCTATTATTTAGTATTACGTATGGAGCAAAATTCCAGTGACAACGACCCTATCAGTGCTGATATGAATACCTTATCACTAACAATTGTTTTCGTACGAGAATATATAAAGGGAAATGCATTTCTGAGTTCACAAGTCGTGACATTTGAGACATTTTAACGGGAGGTGCACAGTTTCTTATCAGTTACAGCAAGTAGATTTTTGATATCAGCTGTTTGGTGGTGAAATAGATTGTATGAAGTGCTCCATTACTATAAAAATGTGAGCAATTAGACCTAAAAGGCTTAGTTGTGCACAAAGTACTCAACTAAAAAATATTATATTTTGTACACCACTGAACACTTATTATATAACCCTTATAAACTTAATTTACTTTGCGCCAAGCTTTCATTAGATAAAAGCAAATTTTGTAATAATTACTGAAATATATATTGCGTTATAAGAACATATACATAGAAGTACGTACTTATGGCACATATGTATAACTTATTTGTATGTAGTTGTAAGTAATTATATATCGATAACTTGTAATTAGATCCACGCATAGCCTTCACTTGTCGAGTCCAATGGCTACAATTGCTTACATATGGATGTACACGTGTCTTTAGTTCAAGTTCAATGCGATTTTAGCGCGAAATAACAGTTATCTAACAAAGCACTAATCACTAGCATTGACATTGGAAACCCCTTCCCTTTTAGCATACAGTTTCCAATTACCCATTATTACGTTTATCACTTTTATTTTATAACTAATAATACGAAACGAAATTGTTGCTGCTTGATGAACCGGAGCAGTAGCAGCAACATTTATATGAAATATACGTTTGTATGTGCAGTACGCAGGCGCAAACTAGCATGCATAATTCTTCATACAAGTATAACCACTTATACTATATACTTATATGTTTACCAGTCGAAATTATTGCTAATAAAGCTATTAAATTTAATATATGTATATCTGTAAATATATTTATTTAAATTACAAATATTCTTGCTAAATACAGTTGTTTGATTTAAAGCACTATTACTGTTTTCAACTCCCCTCAGTTGAGTTGAAGTTGAAACAAAACAACTTCCGCTCAATCCAACTCTTTTTTGGTAGTACAAACTTCAACTATTGTCGAACTTTCATTGGTGTTGCCAACATAAAAAAGGCAGATTTGCAAAGTAATTCAACATTTGAAAATTTTTAAATTAATTTATTTTTTCGATTTAATTATTGTCCATGAAAAGGTGAATAAGTATTAAGTGGTTACATGGCTTTCCTCGAGTAAAAAACAGCCTTTTTTCAACAATTTTTTCTCATATAAAAAATTAAGTATTTTATTAGAATTTTTTATTGTTACAAACATACACTATTAACAAAGAAATTCTTAAATTTTTGAAAAAAAGTATTTTAAACTCGGCCAATGCGACGCCATTTTCGGTGACTCCTCAGAAAAAAGATGCGCCCGCGTTGGCAGGATAACTCCTTACAGGATCATATAAAATGAAAAAAATACTTGTTTTAATTAAAGCCCTAACTTAGAGCTTGGACGAAGGAGTTCCCAAGATATCTTGTCAACCGAGCGATCTTCAATCTAAACTGAAATAATAACGTCAATAGTATTTTGAACAATGCTTCTTAGTTTATGTGCAAGGAAGAGTGTTTATATTATTATTTTCATCTAACCAACGCTCGGTAACTGGAGCGAAAAACCACCAGTTTTAATACCTTTCCACGTTACGGTTTTCAAAGGTCATGAAGCCATAGTTCTTCAGCAATGGTTTAGATATGCTCACGCCTTGAGTTCGCGAGAGAAGCAACGTTCGCTGTTTCCACAATCGTTTACCAGACATCGTTGAGTTCCATTCATAAAACAATATACATACCGACGCTACAGTACGTTTAACAAAAAGTAAGAAATTTTAACTACTATGTTCGAAAAAAAAATACTTATGTCTTTGACAGACAATTTTTAATTTCATTGTAATGTAACTTTCGTTTTCGAAAAATATTCACATATAAACCAACTACCTTTTCCTCATACCATAAAAACGGTAAAATAATTCTGTTAAAATAGGTGGTGTGTTAAAAAAAAAACAGGTTTTCAGTTAAAAAAAAAAAAAATCAGTCTTCGAAACACTTCTCAAACTCGATTTTTGGTACAACCTTTAACTCTTTCAACGATTTTCATATTTTTGTAAAACGAGGGCTCTTTAAAGTTTTCTTTATTTTTGTAAATAGGAAAGAATCACACAGTGCCATATCTGACGAATATGGAGACTTGGACTTTGTTACAGTATTATTTTGGTCAAGAATTTACAAACAAATTCTTTGGTCCTTTTCATTTAACAAACGAAAACCGTCAAGCTCATGAAAACACTTCTAACCTTAGACGCCGTTAAAGACAGAGTAAACAATGACTACAGCTGAAAATTTTATCGTACTTTAGGGGTATATACTTACTCATTTACCAACAAACAAATTGTCAGTGGGACTTTCCAAACCCGCGAAGTATTAATTTTGAAATTCTCGTTATTTTTTGAAGACGCCTCGTACTGCAAAGCATCAAAGCGGCATGAACAATACAGACGTGAAATTGTAGCGTTGCCGTTAGTTAAAGCTAGTAAAGGCAATTTTCAAATAATTTGTTTTTCTATGTTTTCATATTGGGACAGTTAGCCTTAACATCACTTTGTGTTAGGTTGAATAAAATAAATAAAAACTCATCAAAAGGGTTAAATTTATCTTTCGGGTTATATAGTAAATACACGACATAAGCCACAAATGTATGTTTAAAAATATTTATTATATAATTTTTCATGTATATTTTAAATGAGTCAGTCGCGTGCTCTTGCGCGGCAAGTATGAAATAAAACAAGTTAATTGACTCGATTTAATAACGAAAGCTAAAGGTTAACAGTAAATGATTCCGCGTGTGATTAAAACATATAAATCTAAAATTAAAAAAAAGCTTGTCAGTTTTACTACAACAATAAAAAAGTTGTTAAAGCTTAAGTGACAAGCTACATGTAAATATTATCAGTATTTAAATTTTAATTGCTTTTAAAAATATTTTTTTTTTTTGCAAGTCACTGAGCAAAGTCTTTGTTTTTTTATAAAATTGTAAAATGAGAAAAAAATGGCTTAATAAAAATTATTACAACTTTTAAATACAAGTTGCTTTTAAATAATTATAAATATGTATGCGCATTCACTGATCTAGTAAGTGGATTTTTGATAAGTAAACTTGCTTAAATAACCAGAAATTAAATTGATGATGAATCTGAGATAATAAAAACTAATTTAATAATTTAATACATTTGCAAGCCTCTAGCAGTTATGTATCATACAAGCAGCAAGCTTCAAACTTCCTACTTCCTCTATCAAAGCTTACAGATGCAAAACGGATTAACGGACGCTTAGTTTCTAAACACTAATCCATGTCTTATTAAAGATAAACAACAGTTGACGGCAAATAATAGGAAAATAATGTTTATTTACGGAATTTAGTAACAAAATTCAATGAGAAATGTGATTACTTTGTATAGTCACATTTATAAAAATTTTAAATAAAAAAAATTTAATTAAAAAAAAAAACAAATTTCACTGGCTTTTAATGCGATTAACGATTAATGTTCATTTCCTAATAGAATTTATGCTAAAGCGCATTTGGCTTATTTAGCCTATTTGGTTGGATAAGATGCAGTCCATTTTTCTTATATCATATATACTACTATGGGAAATCAATAGTAAGACTTTGTTCATAATTTTAAAATTCTTCATTTATTCTTCAAAATCTATATCATCCCCTTCAAAGTAAATCCTCTTGGCCTCAATACACTTGTGCCAACGTTTTTCCCAATCATCGAAACAGTTCTTAAAGTAAATTTCAAGATTAGGTTTCAATGCGCTTAGCGATTCACGCTTAATGTCTTCAATTGACTCAAAACGGTTTCTCCGGAGGGGTCGTTTGATTTTGCTGAATGGCCAGAAGTCACACGGAGTTAAATCAGGCGAATACTATGGCTGCGGCCCGATATTGGTTGAAAATGTGGCGAAAAACTTACAAAGAATCAATGCAGTAAGCAACGTGCATTATCGTGGTGCACAAACCAAAAGTTGTCGGCTCATAATTCCGACCTTGTTTTACGAATAGCTTCGCGCAAATGATGCATAACACTCAAGAAACATTCTTTGTTGACAGTTTAGCCGGTTGGAGTGCACCACACCTCATTAATCGAAGAAAACTGTTAACATAACCTTGATTTTCGACCTGCTTTGACGTGGTTTCATGGCTCACCTTTGCCATGATATCCGGCCGATTGATCGTTTTTTTCCGGGTCGTAAGCATAGATCCAAGACTCATCGCCAGTTATTACGTTTCATGACATACTGGTAGTCAAAAAAACATTGTTTCACAGATTAAATATTTAAGCGTCGCTATTTTTCGAACAAATTAAGTGGTTTTAGAACCAAATTTAGAACCAATCGTGCTTTCATTATCCTTACACTCAAATTATCTTTCGAAATGATTTTCACTGATCCTTTCGATATTCCAACGATGCCAGTACGATCTCTAACTATTGATCATCTGTCCTCAAACACAAATTCCTTTATTTTATTGACGTGTTGATCACCAGTTGATGTTGATAGGGCATGGTTCGTCGTCAACGCAAAGAGGGTCGATCTTTGAATAATTTGTACCAATTACAATACACTAAATGCTGAAGAAAAAAAAATTAAATAATTTTCGAACTACTCGCAATATCTATTGCTGCAGTGACCTTCTCCGTGGTTGAAATTTGAAAAAATTCAGTCTAGAAGATATTGTCTGACCTACTTTGGCCTACAAAAGCTCGATTTTTATCAGATCAAAAACTGGTTATTGCATGGGCAACTACTTACAGAATATATCAGAAACCTTTGATAATAAACGCATTATTTTTCTTCGAGTAATCATTCAAGCAAATTTGTATGCTGGGGTTTCAAGAAAAATGTTTAAAGAGAAAGTGATGGAGCCGATTTAATTGCGGCTGAGCCTCAAAATTTATTTGAAAAATGCATTAAAAATTTTAGTGTTTCATTTTGAAATATGAGAAAAAAAATCGTTTTTTGTTTTAACTTTGCATTAAGACGTGGAACAATTTGAACTAGCACTTTTTCTAATACAAAAGTCAACAGTTTAAACTTTGACAACTACTAAAGAAAAGCTGATAATCAAAAACTACTAAAAAATTATATATCGCTCAAAGTATCCAAGAAGATCTGCAGGCAGGTCTTTGAAGATTACTCTCACAAAGCTAAAAAATATCAAACACTCTTGCTCGAAAGAAAAGGAATTATTTTAACTAAAATTTACAATTTTACAATTTTAACCGATAACCCTGTTTTTTAAACATAAACATTAAACATTTTAATACATTGTCTGCTATGTTAATTGACAAGTATTATGTGGCTGATCAAAGTCAGCTTAATGCCATAATTATTATTTACTTAATTTTTACTATTATTTACATATCTACTTTTCAAACACATCTCTATTATGTCTCCTAATTACCTAAACACATTAATTTAATACAAAGTTATAACAGTAAATCGTTTTCTTTCTCCTCCCCGCAGCGCCAATAGCGCCGGCAGCACTAACAGCAATAGCAATAAAAACAACATTGATATTTACAATATAGTCACCTTGGTGTTAGACATAGCACTGCTGATATTTAAGTTCTGGGTTGCAATAATCGAGTCGATAGTTAAGACATTTGTGCCACAAGAGGTCGATGTCAAAGGTCAAACTGTACTGATCACCGGCACCGGACATGGCATTGGCAAGGAGCTCGCCCTGCAGTACAGCGCACTTGGCGCTAAGCTCATCTGCTGGGATGTGAATGAGGAAGCCAATCAGCAGACAGTCAAGGACATCAAGGCTTACGGTGGGGAGGCGTACGCATATACGTGAGTTTATTATTGTTTACATATAAATTGCCTTTATTTAGATGTAAATGTCTTCCTTTTTAAAGATGCGATGTTACGAAACGTGATGCGATCAACGCCTTGGCTGAGAAGGTCAAGCAAGAGCATGGCTTTATCAATATTGTTGTAAATAATGCTGGTATTATGCCCTGCCATCCAATACTTGAACACACCGAAACTGAGATTAGAACAATGTTTGATATTAATGTGCTGGCGCACTTTTGGGTGAGTAAATATATAAGTATATCTATCATATAAACAAAAAAATAAAGTGAAAAAAATTGGGGCCTATTTATAATTGGTAAAATAGATAAAACCTTTTTTAAAATTGAACTTTGTAGCAGGCGAGTCTGTCAAAAGATTCATCGATTTTTGTGCAGAATGTCGGATATGTAGAAGTTTGAGTTCATACAGTGCCCATAGTAAAAATATTCCGAATATATCAGTTTCATGAGCCAACTCAGGCGTTTCGTTTGCAAGTTAGACATCTAGTCGATTTGGTGTATACTCTTGAATATCCCGGGGTACTGTTCAGTGTTAAGCACGTATCTCTGAAGGAGATTTCTACGAAACGTCGTTGGGTTGGTGACGAGTAGATGCCTTAAATCAGTTGTGTTCTTTCTGCTCTGTAACTTTACCTGCTTCTTATCTTTCCCATGGACCCGTAAGGGTGTTCTTTGTTTATGAATTTGACTGATGAAGGGAGCCGTCGCCCCGGGCGCAACGTCTTGGGGTCGCCAAAACGATCTTCGCTGTTTTTTAATATTCAGAAAAATATTTCAACAATTTTTTTTAAAAAAATTTTTATAAAGATAAAGAGTTGTCCACTCACAATGTATAATCAGAATAACAATGAAAAATATAAATTTGGCTCGAATACTCTTCAGTCTTTGAATTTGTCTTATATCTTTCTTAAAAATAGTAGGCAAAATAGGTAAAAATTCCTGCAAATTTTGTCAAAAGTGTACAAGATATAGGGCGAAAATGGGTTTTTTCTATGGCTTTTAATAAGATGTCTTGTAAATTTACTATCAATTTCCTCAAAAACCGTATTGTGAGAATTTTTGAACTTCTGAATTTGCGTGGCTTTTAGTTTCTAAATTGTATATACTTAATATCGAAGATATTTTGTAAAAATTCACTTTTGTTCGAACCACCTCATGAAACTTATAGGTAGGTAGATAAAGGTGGGCGGCAGAACATTCTTGGCCCCGTGCGCCCGAAGTTGTAGCTACGCCACTGCCTACAAAGTCTCTATTTTTCCTTCTAAATGATGTATATTCGTCATAAAGGTAAAGATCCTTTAGAATAAAGGTTCGAAAAAGTTCCTAACTTTCGCCGAGTATTTTTCAAGATCAGAAAAAAACGATCACTGCGTTTTTTATATGTAGTTCGACAGCTTATAGAGTAAAAGAGAGTTCAATTATCGTCCGATTCATTTGTAGACCAGCTTTTCAATTGTAGTAAAAACAGAGATGATTTAATTAAAGCTAAGTCGCGGCTTCTCATAAACAAACCATTTCTATCTCGGTGAAGGCTTAAAGCATGTAGAATTTTCCTAAAATATGCTTAATATGAAAGTGACTAGGTCCATAGCCACCGCCGTTATCACAACAGTCGGTATTTCCGACCAAGAAATTCAACTCGAATGCCCTCACCCTAGAAATATTCACTACTACAACAACGAGAACTTCGTAAAAAATTTATTTATAAATATAAATATCTACTTTTTCTTTCAGATCATTCAAGCCTTTCTCCCAGAAATGTTGGCTCGCAATGAAGGACACTTTGTCGCTTTGTCATCGTGTGCTGGTCTCTTCGGATTGCCCAACTTGGTGCCATATTGCGGTACAAAATTCGCTGTACGCGGTCTAATGGAGGTAAGTAGTAGCTGACTAGCCATTATCGAGCTTATTTCGCCAAAGAAGAACCGCTACTAAGCTACGCTTTTAATTTTGAACTACTTTCAGGCGCTGAGCGAAGAATTGCGACACAAAAACCCACAGAATAATGTGAGTACTCACTTTTCTGTTCACAATTAATTAATTTTTTTTATGTTTTACAAACTGCCTTTCGTTCATTAATTTTTCAGATTAAATTTACCACCATCTATCCATACATGGTCGATACCGGTCTCTGCAAGCGTCCACGCTACCGCTTCCCCAGTCTGTTCAAACTGGTCAAGCCCATAGACGCAGCAGCAAGCATCATTCGGGCACAACGCACCAGCCTGGAGCATGCCAGTATTCCACGTGATTATTTGTATTTGGAGAAAATTGGACGTTTGCTGCCACGTAACGCTATGCGTTTAATTGATAGCTTCCTCGATGTGGGTGTAGACTCAGATAAATGAAGGAGGACGTTGGAAATTGTATAAGTGATAAGCGATTTTTCATAAAAAAAAGTTTACAGTAAGCCCGCATTTATATGCCATTTTGCTTTTTTTTCATAAAATACCAAAAATATAGATTTAAGTAACGCTGTACTTCGTGATGTATTTATGGTACATACATACATACATATATATATACACAATTTTTTTATTACATTTGCAAATTTTATTCGAGTGCTGAAAGAAAAATAAAACAATAATTCTTTCGTAAAATTGCATTTATTTTTTGTGGCAGCAGCGGTATTTAAACTTTTCTTGCTCAGTGAAATCGAAAATTAATTATTTATTCTTATAAAAACTTATCAATTTGAAGCTAAAAAAGAGAACAGCAGAAAAAACTATGAACCTTAAAACCCATTAGCTAATGTCTTGCTACTGACCATTAAAAAGGAAAGAGCAATATATCACTGAACAGCCTCAAATATAACCTTGAGCTTGCTTAGTTTTAAATTGATTTAAAGTTATATAGTACATTGAACAACCATATTCAATAAATAAAGATATATTAACAAAAAATGTTCAAGTACTATAATTATTTAGTACAATTCTTAATCATTGCTAAAAATACTTAAACAACCGTTTGGTTCATATGAAGTTTGTTTTTACGCCCACCTCCCATATAAGGTGAAATTTATTTTTTGACCTACAGCACATAGCATTTTTTATGACATTATATATGTTGGTGTTAAATTTCAATAATATCCGCCCACTTTTTCCCATTTCGGATCATATTTAAATCACTGATTTTTGGTACATAGACATGTGGTTTTCAAGATATCATACATGACTCAAGATAAAGCATTCACCAAATGCTTCGTTAGTAATTCAATAAATAGACTGTTTCGGATCATATTTTTTTTTCAGACATGTGGTTTTCAAGATATTGATAGGACACATCAATCGACAACGTCACAAAAATGCATGTCTCTATATCGTTCTCCATTGACTGTACATTATGGCCGTCTTCATTTTTGAAGAAATATGGACCAATGATTCACTCTGCTCATAGAGCACACCAAACAGTGACTTTTTGATGATTTAAGGGTAATTCAACAATGGCTTGTGGTTTATCATCACTCCAAAAGTCCAAACCAAAGGTAAGCTTCATCGCCGAACAAAATTTTCTTGTAAGAATCGTTCACATCTCGTATTGGGCCCATTCACCAAACGTACGACGCGCTTGATGTTCATTCACGCACGATTATTGTTAAATCCAAAGTCTATATTTTTTTAAAAATCTGTAAATTGAATGTTATTTTGAATGAAAGTGAAACGGACCTCAAGTGGGCAGATCTTTGAAAGGTGATACCTGGCCTTTAACTTCATTTATGGTAGGAATATGATACACTTAAGACTTCAACTCCATACGAATTTTCTATATGCTTGTCTTCAATCTTTTATTCAGCTGAGGATAATAATTGCTGAATAAAACGCTGACAGCAAAAGCGCCTGGAATGCTTGTTTGTATATAAATTATATATATTTATAAGAAGTTAGTTAGTTATGGAAACATTTCGTTTTGTCAATAACATAGCAGGTTCAAGGCAGGGGCAACAGTTATGCTCAATCGTTGCATCGGCATTTCTATTTAACGAAGCATAGCGACTTGCTGTCCTACCTTAACTCATTCAACGGTATATTAGTGGAGAAATTTGTCCTACTTGCCAAAGTAAACATTACTTTTCCGCGCTGTTTTTGCATAAAATTTCCATGGAAACCGGAAAACTTTGTTTATTTGGCAACAAAAGTATGTTTTCGCTTTGATGTTACGGAATGTAGAGGAATTTTTGTGAAATATCGAATTAAGCAAAATGGGTGAGTTTGGTTAACTAAATTAAGAAAAACTGGAAAATACTTTTCAACTTTTTGTTAAAGTGACTATTCGGGGCATAGATTTTATAATTATGTTTTCTTCCAAATGAATTTAAAACTCATGTGAAATGTAGATAGTTTTTAGTCTTAAAATTTGAACGTAAAGTGGAAAAAAATTTAAAAAAAAATTGCTTAATTTAATGTATAAATATATGTAAGTATGAGCTTTGAGAATGGAACACCAAAGTTGAAAATCAATTTATAGATATAATGAATATATTTAATAGATCTTTATCTTGGTCTTTCAAATGGAGTTGGAGGTCTCCTTTTCCTCTGCTTATCCCCGCTTTTGCGTCGAATCATTTTCACAGCTGGAGTGTTTTTATCCATTCAGACATCGCGGCATGACCTAACCAATGCAAAGCTGCTCTCTTAATTCAACTGAACTATGTGTGTCGATTTCTCGTATATCTCATTTCAAGATTATGTTCCATCGAATATCGATCATTTGCCGATTTCTTCCGCAGGATCTTTCTCTCGAAAGGTTCAATCCGTTTGTGTTTGTCATCATCCATGACTCTGCACCATAAAGCAGGACGAACCTTATATGACTTGTTGAGAGGGCTTTCCCACGGTCTTTGTCGTCAGAGAGAGAGTTTCCTTTTTGTGGATTGGACAGAGCACCTGTTCCACAATGAAGCTGATCCATGCCCCCGACATTGCTGTTGTTGACCTTCAGGCGGGTAATTGCTATTCGAACTTCTTCATGGTCGGGCAATAGACGTCAGTCCATCGTCATAATTGGGGACGGGATTTTCGTGTTCTCCTTATGCGTTGTACCATTTCACTTCCATTCAGCAGGCTGGAGAAGTGTTCCCTCCATAATTTTAGTATGCTTTGGGCATCGATCACTAGATTACCTTTGGGGGAGCTACAAGAGTATGCTCCGGTCTTGAAACCTTCTCTTAGCCGCCGCATCTTTTCGTACAATTTTCGTAATTTTTCTCATTCCGAGAGATATGTTGTTGTAATTTTTGTTGTTGTTGTGTGGCTCCATTTCACAGTAAAATTTGAAACTATTTTGTTAATGTTCTTTCCTTACGAGCTTTCAAACAGCTTCTTTTCAATATCAGAAAATCAAAATGAAAGGTTGTAAGGCAGGCAGATATGGTGCAATTCGATTCACTTAGGGCAATTCGAACCTAGAGTCTTTTCTGTTAGCCACTACAATATTGCAATTCTCTTTTCTCTTTCTGTACTCTTGACCAATTTTCTCTACAGGTTTAGCCTTTATTTAAAAATATTATTTTTTTGTTTTAACATTTTACCGCTACAATCGAAAAAAAAAATTCTCAAAGCAGAGTTGCATAACCATGACGAATAAAAATCCACCCAGAGCGTTTATGTTGAATAGTTTAAAAAAAACCGCAATATTTGCGAGAAGAAAGGTAATGTCAGTGAAGGTAATCACACACTTGTGTGGGCTGTCAATTTCAGTCGTTAAATTTAGAACAAATTTTTCAAGAAACTTCTGTTTGTCAATATTTCTCTCTTCTCTTACTAATGGATCTTAGAGATCCATATATATGCAGATTGAAGACTAAAAACTATTATTTAAAAAAAATTGTTGTTGACCCTTTTCGGTAAACAAACCAAGTACTATTTATTCCATCCTTTAGAAGAAGGGCGAAGTTTTGCCTAAAATATATGATTTACGTTCATAGTCATTGAAGTTTTTACAACCTCGCCTACTGAAAATGATTGGAACAGTTTTAACTCCCTGATAGCGGACGACTGCAGTGAATACTTCAAGCTTACATCGAGATATTTTGGTCACATTTTTACAATTTTATCAGAAGTTTATTTAAATTGCATAATTTTTTTATTTAATAAATTGACAGTTTATTCCACTGTTAGCAAAAACTTTCCTAACTGGAGAATATTGGAGTGACGTGGCGTATGAGTAGCTCTTAATTGGTAGAAACGAATTTTAAAGTAGTAACGTATACGCCACGTATGCTCATATTTTAGCTGATATGTATTTTAATCAAGCAAATTGCAGTAAAAAAAAACTTTTGATAAGCGTATTTGCCCACACTAATATTTTCTATTTATATACCATTTAGCTCAATTTCCCTTCATTCTATAAAAAATTTAATTAATTGCCACTAATCTTAATCTCTTCCACCTACATTCTTATACACACATTTTAAAGAAGTTTTCATGTGATTTAATTAGCTGTTAAAGTTCGCTAATTAATTCACACACTTCTGAGCCAATTTGACAAAACGCCATTTACCAAAACACAAGACCACTTCCGACTGCTGTTCACACCGACTGTTGATAGCACTATTCTCCTATAGTTGAAATTAGTCGCAGAAAAAACGGCGAATGAAAAAGTTTCACTGAACCCAGAGTGTTATGCTTGCCACCAGGCGATGGTGTTAAGGCTGCTAGTGAAGTTTCGAAACTATGACAGCATGAAACCAAACATTTAAACGCGCTGCACTAAAACCGTTAGCATTGCTGAACATTAGAATTAGAATGTGTGGTACATATGTATGAATACGCTTGGAGTATCGCTCAGAAATTAGTAATATTTAGATATTGTAAGATAGTCGAAGTTAGAGAACAAATATATAACATGGGATTAGGGTGGGTCAAAAAAAATTTTTTTTTCGCTTGGTACCTACTCTGAAAAATAGGTTCTTAGACACCTCTAAGAATTTTTTTCCAAGTATGAGCTCTTAATTGTAACAGGAAGGACTTCCGCTTTTATAGTTTTCTTTTTTTGTTATTTAATAAAAATTAATTTTTTAAACTAAAATTTTTTTATGAAATTTTTAAGTTGGGTAGAAATAAAATTATATTTGTTGAGCGTTAAATTTCCAACAAAATAATGAGTTTTCAGATTTTCTTAAAAATTAAAATTTAAATTAAAATTTTAAATTATATTTGTTTAATTAAATTTTTAAAATTAAAATTTTCTAGTTAAATTTTTTAAATTTAATTTTTTCCTAATAACATTTTAAATCTGGAAACGCATAATTTTTTTATTGGAATTTTAACGCTCTACCAAAAAAATTTTATTTCTACCCAACTTAATGTATGTATGTATATACGTTAGGCTGCTACATATCTTTCTGTCAAAAGATTTTTTTTTTTTTTCAAAATATGGTAATGGAATTGATTAAAATATTTTGTTTTTATTCTCGTTTTAACTCCTTATAGTATATAAAAAATATGTAAATTATTATTATTACTTTTGTCAATTTTTTTACCTCTTTTATATAAGAATAGCATATAAAAAATCTCATAAATATTTTTCTAAAATAATAAAATTTGTTACATTTAGATTTATAAAAAATTAAAAAAAAAAAATATTTACATTAAAAGTATGGAACTTTCAGTTTAATGAAGTCAACATGATTAATTAAAATTGTAGAAATTTCTGTTGAATAGTACACACAAAGTTACGTTTCGATGGTGACCCTTATTAAAGATATTGAAAAAGATTTTTATTCGAAATTGCTTTCTTCAAGATCTTAGTAACGTTTGGTAATTAAATTGACACATTTTTATTTAAAGTATAAAAAATACATTTTGTGACCTTCGAATTCGACAATTTCATCCGTCTGACAGAAATCCATCCATTTTTTATATCTATCAAGTTTCAGTATTACTGAGCGATAATTGTGACAGCCTCCACGTGGATTATGTGTACATAAGGTTTTATTAACAAAATGTTCCCTGAGCAAACGAATTACCCTAATAATGTTTTCAAGGCATTGGATTTGTTTTGTTCATAACAACATTGCTGGTAACCACACCGAAGACATCATATGTGTGAACATATACATAAACATATATAATCTAAATAGTAGTTTTTGTTGTATTTTTTTCTTTTTGGTATGAAATCAACAAATTAATAGCATTATCCAAGCACTCGTATTGTAAACTTTTAGGCGGCAAGTCTTTTCGAAACGAAAGGTGCATGTAAAACGCTTTCAATATACATGCACACATATATATGTATATTTAACGACGGTTGGCGGAGAGGTGTGAGCGCACCAGCTAATAAAATCATTTACTTCTGCTGCCATTCAATAGTCACGCTATACAAATGTCTTCATACGGAGAATCAGTATGCTATTTGAAAGAGGAGCAAAGCGACTCCAAAGTAGCAGGCATATATTTAACCGTGAGGCAGACAGACAATGCACATATGAGTGTATGGAGGTATGAAGACGGACTGTGAGGCAGTTAGTATGTTGATTAGACGGGAATTTGTAGGTTGGCGAGACTCTGCCATAAAGGCAGTTAGATATCAATCAAGCGCAAATAGCGATACAATATGAAATTCGAAATATGCATACCCGCTGGCATGCATGTGTGGTGGTGTGTGTGGTAGAACCTGGTTTTTATGGTTTTTATTGTAGGCGATTTGTTGTTTGCTGCCTGCTGTCATTATTGCATGATTGACGCGCATTTAGTCGGTATTTGGTATTGTTGTTGTACATTACTTTGAATTTTTATGCGATTCTTACTTTTTTTACTCATATTTTCACTTACAACATAAACATATGCATAAATGTAAGCTTTTTAATATTTTTTGTTGTCTCTTTTGTTGTTTTTCACTCCTTTAGTGGTAACAAAAACAGCTTCAGGTGCGAAGGTGGTAGCTGGTGGTGGCGCCACTAACAATGGCAACAGCAACGGTGCTGCACAACGCAGTCCAACCGCTGAGCCATCAGACGGCGCACGCCCACCACAAACGGGGGCTAATGGCAAGTCAGGCGTCTCGGCGGGCAAGGAAAAGTCAGCATTGCTTACCAACAAATGTATACTGAGGACCATCACCGCATTTCTGGCGAGCAACAAACGCAACTCCTACAATGCACAAATGCGCGCCAAACAGACGAATAGACGACGTCGCCAGCGCAAGATGGACGAGTTGAGCGGCAAAATTAATCCGAAATTGTTGGAGAACTTGCGCAAAAAGACAAAGTTCACCAAGTGAGTGCAAGTGCATAATTATAGAGTTGAAGTAATAAATTAAAAACATTTCAAGCGCAATTATTGTAGTGAAAGAATTCTATGTATGTTTCGTGACGTGGCGTATGAGTAACTTTTAATTAGTGCAAATAGTTGGTTATAAATTTGTAACGTTCACGCTTCGTCGCGACATAAAACGTTACTGGCTTTTATCTAAAAAACTTTTATATGAAAATTTCAAAAAAATGCTAGATAATTTTTGTAAAAAAAGTAATTTTATATCAGCGCTCATATTATCAGCACTTAAAGTCGAACATGAAAATATGTTATATTAATTTTTTTGTTTTAAGAAAATGTTTTCTGGCCGGAAAGTACATTTTCATACATGCTCGCATAGTATAAGTATTCAAGTACCACATCTCGTATGAGTAATTTTTAATTAGTGCAAATAGTTGGTTATAAATTTGTAACGTATACACACTGACGCACCTATTCGCAGTTCATGTCTGTTCCCATAAAAATATATATATATTTTTTAATTTTATACCATATATGTATTAAATGCCAAATTGTATTAAATATATTATGGTTACAGGCAATGGAGTCTTAAAACCCTTTTAAGAAGAAAAGTCTAGTGTCTAGTTGTAATTATTCATATGATCAAGTCTCATCTCCTAAACGACTAAAACAATATCAGTTTATATATTAATTTCAAAATTCAATCAACTTATTGGTGATGGAGTTAATATGTTTTCAAAGTAAGCTAATTTACTGCCGGAATTTACTTGTAAGTAGAATTTATTCAGAAAATTATTTAACACATCGCGATGTAAGCGACTTTTAACGGGGTTACATATAATCGAATTTTATATTATTTATCTTTTTTACTTATTCTTTACAGACTTTTGCTATAAATATTCATTCCAACCGTACATAACCTAAATATTTCTTTTTGATTGAAAACTTTCGTATGATTATTTAACATAACAAACGTTTCGATAGACTAAGTATAGAATTATTTTGATTTGTATTTAAATTGGCTTTTTATAAATAATTTTCTTCTAAATTTTTTAAAAAATTCTCACTTTGCCTTTTATTTGATTATTTTCAGAGATGAAGTCGATGCCAATATTCAGCAAAAGCATTAGCCACCGGTAGTTCAACTGCGGCAATAGCAAAACCACATGCGACAGTGGAGGTAAAAATATACTCAAAATAATTAGAAATGATTAGAAATGAAAGTTAACTTCGGTTGCGCCAAAGCTATATTACCCACAATTTCTAAAAATTTATTACAAGAACTTTATTGATCCTATCTGAAAAATTTCCTCGGAGACTGCACCAATATCTTAGACAACAAACCACGTCTAATTTCGTAAAGATATTTCGAACGGCGATTCCACATAAAAATGACAGCTTTTTGTCACTGGTGACCACAGTGGGCAAAAAATAGTTATATACCACTCTTTAATTTAAATTTCAGGAAACCCATTAATAGACTGATGTTTTTTGATTAGTACAACTTATTCAAAGGCGATCGAGAAGGCGTTAACAACGAATCACGTTCAGGATAACCATCAACATCAACTGATGATCAACACGTCAATAAAAATAAAGGAATTGGTGCTTGAGAGTCGACGATTAACTGGCATCATCGGAATATCGAAAGGACCAATGAAAACCATTTTGATATGAAAATTGAGAGCAGGTTCTAAAATAATTCAATTTGTTCGAAAAACAGCGTCGCTTTAGTATCTATGAAACAGTGCTTTTCGACTACCAGGATGCCATGAAACGTATTATTAATGGCAATGAGTCTCGGATGTTTGCTTACGACATGGAAACAGACGATCAATCGGCCGAATATCGTGTCAAAGGTGAGTCGAAGCCGAAAAAACACGTCAAAGCATATCAAAAATCAAGGTTATATTGACAGTTTTCTTCAATTATCGATATGCGGTGCGTTCCGAATTCCTTCCGACTGGTCAAACTGTCAGCAAGGAATACTGGGTGTTATGCGTCGTTTTCGCGAGGTAATTCGTAAAAAGAGGACGGAATTATTAGCCGAAAACTCTTGGTTATTGCACCACTTTAATGCACTCTGCATTAATTCTTCGTGATTTTTCTCCAAATTTACAACCAATATCGTGCCGCAGCCACCATAGTCGCCTGATTTAATTCCGTGTGACTTTTGGCCATTCAGCAAACTCAAACGACCGGTCTAAGGAAACGATTTTGAGTCAATTAAAGAAATGAAATTTGAATCGCTACGCTCACTGAAGGCTATTCCGGAATTTGACTTTGACAACTGTTTCGAGGATTGATAAAAACGTTGGTTTTTTCGAAGCCTTCCAATGGTACAGTGGGTTTCTACATTAATTCTAAGGGTATAAAAAGATTACCCTACTGACCTTTTTATGAACAAAGTCTTACTATTTTTTGCTTATATTTGGTAGGGTTTCAGACGTTTCCTTTTGGGTGGTAAATTTTATATACTCTATTCGGGGTATAAAAAGTAATTAATTTGAAAAAAATAGTATGTATTTTAAAGTTTATATATAGTAAGTTTTCTGTTACTTTTACAAAATTCCTCATTATATTCTTTACTAATAAAACATTTTTTTTAACGTAATAATATTAACATATGTATTTCGAACTTCTATACGGCATTGATCGCATTGTGTTTCGCGAACTGCTGCACAGCACATTCGATATTGTAACCGAAGAAATTCTCATGGAGCGCATATTTTGTTGTTGGGATCGCGCACACGAGGGCATGCCATTGCGTTTGGAGGGTTGGTTGACCGGCTTGTCGATATTCCTACGTGGCTCATTAGCCGAGCGCGCAAACTTTTGCTTTCGCGTCTACGATTTGAATAGTGATGGGTTCATCACGAAGGACGAGATGTTTACATTGTTACGTAACTGCCTTATTAAACAACCACAGGATGAAGATCCCGATGAGGGTGTTAAGGATTTGGTAGAGATTGTGTTGAAAAAATTCGATTTGGACAAAGATGGCAAGGTAAAAGAGAAAACTTTATATATTTTATTATAAACAGATATCTTCGGCTGTATATTTTCTGTTTTTGTAAGTGTTGGTGCTAAAAAACTGTTTCAAAACTTACTGATCTGTATATTTTTGTTTGAAATACTGATTTGATTTTCAGGTTTCAATTGAGGATTTTATGGGCACTAATGAAACTGGACCCTTGCTAATGCAAGCATTTCTAGCGGTTTGTGGGCCGGTGGAATCATCGGTCCATATTTCTTCAAAACTGATGCCGTCGAGAACGTAATCGTCAATAGCGACCGGATGGACCATCTGAGACGCAGCCGCGGCCAAGATTTAAAAGAGATAATCTTAGAGAAATGTCAAAGAATGTTTTTTTGAATGATAATAAACATTCCCCATTAAATTTGAAGTTTCTGTGTATTTTATTTAAAAGAGTAGAGAAACTCGAAATGGATCACTCTTAGACCATCAATTTGTCATAACTTTAAAATGGTCCATTTAAGTTTTTGTGTTCAGCAGTTTCATTTCGATAAAAAAAAATTAGCCGTTTCATTAAATATTAGAGCACAAAAACGAATTTACCCCACAGTGCAGTTTTTAATTGCAAAACTCATAGTTTTGTAGGAAATTTACTGCTCTACAAAAATTTGCTCAAGTGGTTGGAAGCGAGATATTAATTTTTCTATTTATCTATCTTATTATATATTTCTTTTTTAATTTTAATTTTTCTGAATATCTATCTTATTATATATTTCTTATAATAAGAGAACTATAAGGCTTTACAATTAAGAGATCACACACTTGGAGAAATTTTCGTAGTGGTGTCTAAGAACCTATTTTTCAAAATACCAATCGAAAAAAATATATATAGTTTTTTTTTTGACCCACCCTAATTCGTATATGTAAGTAGATCATATGAGTGATGTAATTGAATAACAAACACCAAAAACACTTTTGAATAACAGTAGCTGGGCTGTGTGACCATTCAATATCAAGCACTAATATGTATGTACTTTGCGACAGATGTCACACACATGTACAGGCATACACATTTAATATTATATATATACATATATACATATATACAAGCAGGCAGACATATCGATAACAACTAGTACTTTTTTGTTTTTGTGCTTTATTCGCTTTATTTTGTTTACAAAATTGAATTTTTTGTTGTTGTTAAAAAAAAAAAACAATTGGCCAGTAATCCAAGCGTCCAAAGTCTCTTTCGTTGCTCATTCTAAGAACACATGCCTGCGTGTACCGGCGAAATTAATTCCGAAAGAAATAGAAATAAGAGTCACTTTATTTTGATTGATTTGATGAAGATGATTATGCTGTGGAAGAACAAAAACAACAATAACAAGTAAGGAAGGGCTATATATTCCACAAAATCATTCAATCATTTTTCACACCAGCTCCCATAAAGGCCTCTCATACCACCTCGGAGGTAAAATTTTATGTTTCTGGCGTAATTAGTTATTGACTTATTGCCCGTTTAGTAGTTTTTAACAGTACCATTATATGGGGAGTGAGCGGGGTTATCCTCCGATTTCATCCATTTTCAGACTGTAGTAGTGCTTCAATATTATAAGCGCTGAGCAAATTTTGTTGTTATAGCTTTATTGGTTTAGAAGAAATGTACATTAACCCTATTACAATGCGGAGCCACTCCCACTTTTAAAAAAAAAATTACCCACAGCTGTTCCTACTTTGCAATTGATATAAGTCGTTTTTAATTCTTAAAAATTCAAGCGCATTTCTCCCCTTCCAAGTCCCGTTCTCAGATCACAACTTAAATTATATCCTTTCCTTTCATTTTAATAATGTTATCTTACTTTTCTAATACATTTCATACTACTATAACTTCTTGCCAAAATTAGCGACACTGGTCTATGCTTCCAACATGATTCCCATTGCTCAGAAGTTTACCTAATGCTACAAAAATTATCTTAAGCTGTGATTACTGTTCAAAGCACTGACTTGTTAAAAATCACCCTACCAATCTATATACATATAAAGGTAAATTATAAATATTTTGTTTTTAATTTGGAAATTTTTATAAAACTAAAATTTTCTTTAATTTATCTTTATTTACACAATATGTGGAAATTTATATTTTTTTTAATTATTTTAAAATTATTCTAAATTTTATCTTTATTTACCCAAAATTATAAAATTTTTAAATTACGGTTCATTTATTATGAACGCGACTGTGTAAATGTTTATCAATAATGAAATGCATACAAGTTCTCTAGTACTCTGCTAAGAAACGCTATACATACATATGTATATGTACATATATTGCATCGAATGTAAAGACTCCATGTTAAATATAGAAAAAAGTGAATGTTGGTTAACAGCAAAGGGCAACAGAAGTAATGTGACTGCGCAACTGATATATGTATGTACACATATTTTTTGAATTTACGCTATTTTTTGAAGTACAGAGGAACTTGACGCAACGAAGGCGGAAATTAGAAGAGGCATTCAAAGATATTTACTGTTAAAAATGACTGCTCAATCTGTTGGCAGCTAGCAGGATCTTGATTGATACAGTGGCAACTAAATCCTTTAAATTTTATACTTGCTCTGGAAAGCTTATATACGCATATATGCATATGTATATGTACGGACAGTATGTACATATGTATATTGAAGATAAAAATTAAACTTTAATTTAAAATAAATGTGCAATAACTTGCCATTAAAAAACACATTTCTGCAAAAATATACCATACAATAATTATTTTAATATTTTATTAGCACTTACCGCAATTTATTATACTTTGTTTCGCATTTTTTGCAATAAATTGATACACTTTTCTCTACTCTAAGCTCTGTTCACTACTTCTAACACTTTATTTACATTAACATAACATTTTATGTACAACCACTGGCAGAGCTCTGCTTGCGCCGACGCTTTATTTTCATTAACATAACACAATTAACATTAGCATAACATTTTATGCACTGCCACTGGCAGTGCTCTGCTTGCGCCGACGCTCAACGCTCAGCTTCTGCACTCACTAATTTTCACTTTCACTTTAACTACACAAATAACAACGCCCGATAACTTTTTTTACTTTAAAACGATTAAATTGATGTACTTCCACCGAATTCTACTAAAAACTCCTTAATTGCAGCTTTAATTCCTAAAATAATTTCACTTTTCACCGAGCTTCTGCAAATGCCACTTACACGAACGCGGTACAAGGAAACGAATGTTCAAAATGGCGGCGGAAATTAAGAACGTCAAATGACATTCAAACTTCTAAATTGATGTGGCCTCTGTACCACAGGGTTCACAAATAATTTTGAACTACACAGATAAGTCAGAGCTATGTATATTCAAATTATATACCAGAATTTTGAATCTTATAAAAAAGACTGCATTTTTAATTAATTTGTCTTAAGCACATTGTTTTTAACCGAATTTATGATATTCTTCTGGCTAAAGGCTACAAACATTAGCGGATATCATGATCATGAACATGACCAACAGATGGCGCAATTATTACTCTTCGAAAATATCCACTGCACAGCTGTTATTTTATTTGTTTATTACGAGCTAAAACATTCAAAATTGGATAATATTTCGCTGACAAAAATGATTTTTAATCATTTAATAACAATTTTCAATATATAAACTATCGAAACTCGAAAACATTAGAAGAATTATCGCAGAAATTAACATATATACATATGTATATCGTGGAGCTCATAAGGAGTTTGCACAAGAAAGCGATGAATAATCACATATGTACACAAAAGTTTCGGTTAGAAATGTAAATTCTACCTTAAGAAAGTCAAAGAAACTTTAACAGATGTACCTAGTAGCACTATTAGGTGGTTAAGCGGTAATTTAACTGATAGCTGGTTGGAGGTGATCCTTCTTCAATCAGACGACCAAAAGAGGGTGCCATTTTATAAAGTGTTGTGTCATCTGCTGACGACAGCCTATTGAAGAATATCTAGCCATTATACAGGGAAAATAAAAAGTATGATTGTTATTAGCTTCATTTAATCTAAATAACAAGCCAAGTGTACGAAACTAACTTGAAATTATATTTATTTTACATATACATGTTTTTATAAGTACATTGAAAATTTATGATACCCTGTGCTAGTTACTGAAGCGGATTATTGTCTTTAGATGTCGCTTTCTTTTTAACAGCTGGTTGTCTTTGGTCGTTCTTAATTTCCGACGCCATTTCAAATATACATTTCCTAGGTTATCGCTTGCGTCGGTGCAATTTGCAGCAGCTCGGTGAAAAGTTCAATTATTTTAGGTATTTAAGCTACAATTTATAGTATTTTCAGTACAATTTGGTAGTACTTAGGGTAATTCGGGATTTTAATCGTTGAACAGTGAAAAATGTGATCGGGCGTTATTAGTTATATATTATATGTATCTAAAGTGATTGGTGGCAGCAGGTGCAAGCAGCGGACTGCCGGAATATGTATATAAAATGTGTTTAGATGTAGGTGGGGGCACCAAAATGGGGAACAGAGTGCGATTTAACGCATTAAGTGAGGTAAGTCCTGGTAAATATACTAAAATTTAACAAAAAAATATTAAATTCCGACGTAGGCCCTGCTATTACTGTCACTGTTGATTAACATTTTCTGTTAGACTATCGTGCTTAGCATCGGCCATTAACATTTCTGCCAATGAGAATACTTCCTTACAGAACAAAGCAGAAAGGAAACGAAAAAAAATTAACAATAAGTAAAAATTAAAATTAAAAAAATAAATAAAACAAGGTCTATTTTCACACTGTCAGTAGGATTCCTTATAATATTTAATTTATTTCGGTTATTCTAACTTTATGGGTTTAGGAGTACATTAAGCTTATTAAAGGGCGGGCCACGCCCACTTTTTCAAACTGTTTTGCTCACAGGTGCCCGTTACTACAGCGATGCCCTGTACCAAATTAGAGTTTTATATCTTAATTTAGCTCTTAGTTATGGATATAATATACATATATACATATATATATAACCCTATATCTATCTCGCTTAGTTTTAGGTGACTGTGTTCAAGCAGAGAACATAAAAACATATTGTTTTTAGTGAGTGTTTTTATGTTCTCTGGTTCAAGTGTGAAACACTGATTATAGTGACCCTCCAACTTTTCGATAGCATTTTTATAGTACAATTTGGCCTTTGTTTCAAAATAGGCCTCAGTTCCGGCGGTCACCACTTCATTTAAAGAAAATTTCTTCCCAGAGAGCTTTCTTTTGAGATCTGAGAACAGGGAATAGTGGCTGGTGCCAGATATAGAGAATACGATATAATGCAGAAGCAATTCGAAGCACTATTCATGGAGGTTTGTAATCTTTTTTACTCACTAAGGACACGGTGCATTCTCTTGGTGAAACAGCACTTTCTTTTCTTTCAAATATTCAATAATGCTATATTATAGTCGCTGTTGATGGTTCTTCCTCTTTCAAGGAAGTCGATAAAAATGGTACCAAAAATACAGACGCCATAACCTTGCCAGCCTACTATTGCGTTTTTCACGCTTTGGAGCGGGACGATGTCACATATGGACGCAAATACTAGACTTTTTATGCTGGAACATCTCCAAACACTGCTCCGAATCATCAACTCTTCGTTGTTTTTGGTCAAAAATGAGCTCGCGGAGCACCCACTTTGCACAGAGCTTTGTTATACCAAAATATGCGTGAATGATATGCTGTACATGTTCAGTTTTTATCTTTAGAGTACTTGTTATCTCAAGCAACTTCACTTTGCGGTCATCCAAAACTATTTTGTGGACTTTTTTGATGTCTTCGTCTGGAGCCCTCTTCTTTTTGACGTCCACTCACCACGTCTAGACAAAGTATACCATTCCTCCTTGACGGTTAATTTTTCTATTTTTTTCGATAGTCTTATTTTATTTCGCGGGCATCGCTCAACTTATGGTCAACATCTTGAGGTCCAGCATTCATTACTGGATAATATTCAACCGAATAGAATACGTCCAGCACGCAATGTATATTACGATTTATATATATGTATATACTTTTTATTGGGCCTTAACTTAACTTAACTTAACTTAATATACCCTGTTCAGAATATAAAAATAGTAAATTTCTGTAAAAATAGTTCTCTATCAGATTGATTATTACAAAGCAGTTTTGCTATTTCAGCCCTAATGAGCTTCGATTGGAAGTCTACTAACTGCATTTATCTCCAAACTTATCAAATACTATACGTCTGAAATGGCTCCCAAAAAGGTTATATACTTTTATGAGAATCCATTTTGATATTACTTTAAAAATATTTACTCCAAAACCTTTACTCTTAATTTAATTTGTAGACCACCCTAGTCCCTTACAGCCATATTGGTGAGTTATGATTCTTTCACTTTCCACTACACAAATTAAGAAGTAAATAATATAACGGAATAAAATTTTGCAGTAATATTCTCTTAAAGTAGGGCACCTTATCACCAAAAGTTGTCGAAACCAATCCAAAACCGCTCAAGCCCTTAGGCACCGAATATGCGGCACCCAGTATCTACAAGGTGTGTTCCAAAGTAAACAGGACTTTTTGAATCTAGCGCCCCCTGGTGGCGCCATCCATATGTGGACTGGTGCGTTAAAATCTGCTATCTTTTGTCGATTGTCCAGTGAGAGTTTCATGACATTTCATCTATTGGAAGTGAAGCTATTGTGTTTTAAGTGTCAGTATGTTTGTGTTATCGGTGCGAAAATGAGCTTCGAACAAAGAGCCAACATTAAATTTTGTTTTAAAATTGGTAAAACTTTTACCTGAAACGTTTCAATTGGTGAAACAAAATTATGGCGATGACTGCCTATCCCGTAGCAGAGTGCACGATTGGTTTCAACGTTTTCAAAGTGGTCGTGAGGACATAAATGACGATCAACATGTGGGCCAATCAAAATCCGTGATCACCGGAAATTCCAACGAAACTGTGCGTGAGTTCATCGAAAATCAGCCGAAATCATCATTGTAATTCATGGATATGGAATTTAACATCTCCGAAACATCGATTTATCGCATTTTTACCGAACATTTGAGCTTACGAAAGGTGTATGCACGGTTTGTTCCGCACAAATTGACTGACGACTAAAAATTGCTCATTATCCAACGTTCGATTCAAGGCTTGGGACCGATTATTTGACCAAAAATCACATTTTAACCACTAACCACTCCCCGTATTCACCTGAAATGGCACCGTGCGCCTTCTTCTTTTTCGGAAGAATGCATTTTCCTATTAAAGGAAAGCGTTATGCAGACGTAGAGGCCATTCAAAAGGCTTGTACCGGCATACTGGCAGCCATACCGGCCAACGAGCTAAAACACTCGTTCGACATGCTTTTGGACCATGCAAAATGCTGTATTGAAGCAGAAGGAAACTATTGAACTAACTTGATTTTGCCGAAAAAACCTTTTGTTCTGTTTTTTTTTTTTTAAAGTCCTGTTTACTTTGGAATGCACCTTGTGTAGTTGACTTTTGACCGAAAATATCGGTTAATGTGTGAGATATACAATTGAAATTCATACAGAAACCTTTCCTGACAATAGCGTCTCTGTGTATCCAAAATGGGTTGAATTGGGTTAATTACTCTCTGAGCTGCAATACACCTAATACAAAAATTTTCGTACTTCCAGGTGACTTTATGCTGGATAGATTTCCAAGTTGCAAGAGTATAAAATTTTCGGTTGCACCCGAGCTTAGCATGTTGAGAGTAATTTATGATATAAGCCATATTGCAAATCTGGTCAAACCTATGAAAAACAAAATTTGGTACCATTGAAATATCACATTTTTATAGCATTTATACCACTGTAATAAGTTATCCTCTTACTCTCTTGTATAAATTCAACTCGATAACATTGTTATGGCTTTACATGGAGATTTCGTGACAATAGTGTAGCGCAAAAAGCCATGGTACTGTTCCAATAGAACTTTCGGTCATTGGAACCATTTACAGATGAGTGATAAGCCTCAGAAAGCGATCGCAGTATCATGATCGGCTGTGCACAAAAGTATATTTTTAATAATGAGTCAAAAAGGCAATACAGACAAATGTTGGCCGGTTCAGCAATTTCATATACATAACAGAGCATATAAAATAGTAAATATATAAAATATTTGTATGAAAGACAAAGTGCACTGTAAGTTACTTACTTATTAGCGTCAACAAATACACATTTCGAATTTCTTATCTCCGCGTCTACGTGTCTTTGCGATCGTGAACCAATGCGATAGTCGCTGCTTTTATCAACTGGCGACATTTATTTGTAATTTTGTAAGAGAAAGTAAAACTAAAAGAACGTTACATATGCACACACGCTAGGGTGGTTCAAAAAAAAATCGTATTTTTTTACAAATATACTATGAAAATTTCGACCGAGATGATAAAAAAATTGTGTTAAAATGTTTGTTTCTAATATTAGTACTGATTTTTGATTTCCCGATTAAAAAATAAAGACTATCATACATCATCATTGGAAGTATTAAAAATATTTTATTATGTTATTAAATTGATGACACGATATCTAGGAAAAAAATTAAACGTTTTTAGGCCACCCTAATACACACGCATATTTGTAGTATCCCGCTTTTTGCGGGCTTTATCTAATAAACTTGTGCGTTCCGATTAGAAAACACCGCGAAACGGAATGCTAAATGTAAAACATCGCCTATGAACGCTAAATAGCAAAATCATACATATACATATGTATATGATATGTACATATGTATGAAATATTTCAATTTTAAACAGTTTTTGCTTTGTTTCTCAAACAGCGCGCGCAACACAACGACAGCACCGCTGACAGTGACTTATGTGATTGAAGAACGACGCCGCTGCAACAGCGTACGCCGACAGCGCTGACAACGGCCGCTGCCTGAGCACAACTGAACTGAACTGCATTTAAAATGGTGCAACCGTCGAATTCTGTGAGGTGAGTGAGTGTGTGTATTTTGTTTTATGTAGTAAAGTCCAGGGCGTATGAGTATTATTAATGCCAGTGACCGGTGTTTCAGTGGTATGAACAACATATGCAAAGAATTTTGTTTATATAAAAACTAAGAACTTGAGAATCCAAGCAGTTGCAAAATGTGGTTAATGGCGTGCATAATAAATAATTATTTAAAAATACGCAAATATGAATGCGTGGGTAAAATTAGAACAAGCGTTTACATATAATGGGTGATCCATTTCGGGCTCCTTACTTTTTTAAAGATAAAGCACAGAAACTCTAAATTTATTGAGGAATGTTTGTTATCATTCGCAAAAACATTCTTTGGGATTTTATGTTTTAAGAGTATCTATATGAACCGATGATGCCACCGGCCCACAAACCACACTAAACCATTGTTGTTTCTGAATAAAATAGCAGCTCTTGAACATCTTCAGGTTGCTCTTCGTCACAAAAGCGGCAATTTTGCTTGTTTACATACCCATTGAGCTAGAAATGAGCCTCATCGCTGAACAAAATTTTGCTCGAAAATGTCGGATTTTCTTGGAACTTATCAAGAGGCTATAGAGCGAAGCGAGTTAACTTGGGAAGGTCGAGCGGCTTCAGTTCTTGTAAAACTAAAAACTATATTTGGTACGTTTTCAATTTAAGATTTCAACGTAAAATGTTCCAAGTCGTTCCATACGTCAGTCCAAGTTACTGCGAATGGCGCCGAATCGACTTTTCACGGTCTTCGTGTAAGCTCTCAGCTTCTTCTTCTTTACTGGCGTAGAAACTGCTTACGCGGTTTTAGCCGAGTTAACAGCAGCGCGCCAGTCGTTTCTTTCTTTTCGCAAGGTGGCGCCAATTGGATATTCCAAGCGAAGCCAAGTCCTTCTCCACCTGGTCCTTCCAACGGAGTGGAGGTCTTCCTCTTCCTCTGCTTCCCCCGGCGGGTACTGCGTCGAATATTTTCAAAGCTGGAGTGTTTTCGTCCATTCGGACGATATAAGCTAACCAGCGTAACCGCTGTCTTTTAATTCGCTGAACTATGTCAATGTCGTTGTATATCTCAAACAGTTCATCTTTCCATCGAATGCGATATTTGCCGTGGCCAACGCGCAAAGGACCATAAATCTTTCGCAGAACTTTTCTCTAGAAAACTCGCAACGTCGACTCATGAGATGTTGTCATCGTCCATGCCACTGCACCATATAGCAGGACAAGAATAATGAGTGACTTATCGAGTTTTGTTTTTGTTCGTCCAGAGAGGACTTTACTTCTCAATTGCCTACTCAGTCCGAAGGAGCACCTGTTGGCAAAAGATATCCTGCGTTGGATTTCGGGGCTGAAGTTGTTGTTGGTATTGATGCTGGTTCCAAGAAAGACGAAATTATCTACAACTTCGAAGTCTGTTCGTTTGATGACAGGAGATATTTCGGTTCCCAGAAAGATGAAAGTATTTACATCTTCGAAGTCTGTTTGTTTGACGACAAGAGATATTTCGTCTTGCCCTCGTTCATTCCCATCCTTAAACCTAATAAACCTTCTTCCCACATTGAGAATTACACACCCATTTCCCTCTTATTCTCTATGTCCCCTAAACATTAGAAAAAATAATTTCCTCCATCACCTTGAAGAATATAAAAACATTCATATGCATCAGGTTCGGACATACACTTGCTACACATGGACACCTTTTGAATAGTAGAAACAAACCCATACGCATCTTATGTGGTTCGGAAGATTTCACAATACCTCATATTCTCGATGACTGCGCAAACGTACAAAGCAAATAGTCTTGATTTTTCGTAACAACAAACCATCTGACTCAGTCGTTCGGACAGATGACAAAAAAATTCAACTTTTGTAAAATATTTGCGAATACGCAAATTAAATATTTAATATATAGGTAACTATAGATCAAACTGTAAAAATTAATTAAGCCGAAGGCCCTAGCGACCAGTGCAGTGTACATATGTATAAGTGGAATAATTGATTATATTTGTTCTCTTCTAAATGAATAAAAAAACAAAACCATTTTTCTCCATTTTACCCTTCAAATCATCGTAACAACTTTCCTCAATGACATAAAAAAAAAAAACGCTTTCACAAAATTGATTATATGTCATTTAAAAAAAAACAGTTTTTTATGGCTGTAGAAAATTTTATCAGCATTATTTTATAATCATTTTATAATATTACATATTATTATAATCTTTCTCTGCTTCCACCAGCGATCACTAAATCTAAAACCTTCAAAGCTGAGTGTTCTCTTCCATCATGACAACATGACCTTGCCAGCGAAGCCGCTGTGAACTATGTAAATGTCGCCTTATACCGCGTACGTCTTATCGATTGCAGTATTCGCCATCGCCAACGCGCAAAGGACCATACATTTTTCATAAAGCCTTTCTTCCGAAAACTTCTAAGGCCGGCTCATCAGATGATGTCATTGTCTACACCTTCGCACCATATAACAGGAGGGAGATAATCTGAGACTTGTAGAGTTTGTCTCTCTTTGTGTGAAACCTCCCTTGGTTTCGAACTGTTGGAGAGGTCCTTCCCGATCCTGACGGAAGCTTTTGGTGATACACAACGTCAGCTTATACAGCCGTATTAGCTTTTCGGGAAACAAAGTTCAGACATAGCGTTATAGAGGCAGTTCCTTTTCATTCTTTCGAAGGCGAATTTAAAATCGAAGAAGAGGTGGTGGCGTAGTTCTTCTTTTCGCGAGTCTTTTCCAATGTTTGACGCATCGTTAAAATCTGATCGATAGCAGTAGATAGTAGATTTTCCAGATCAAAAGCCACACTGATAAAGTCCAAGCAGTTTGCTGACGTTGGGCTTCAGTCTTTCACACACTACGTTCGATAAGACCTTTTAAGCGATATTAAAGAGGCCTAGTGAAGTATTCTCTCCATAACTTCAGTATGCTCTGAACATCAACCACTAGATCACCTTTCTGGGCCCTACAAGAGTATGCTTCGGTCTTGAAACCTTCCGTTAGTCGCTGCATCTTTTCGTATTACCCCTGTGGTCAGCTTCTAAAGCTCTTCATACTCACACATTTCGGCCTCTTTTTTTTTTGTCTCGGTATCTATCCCACTTTACTCGTGTTGTGGTTGATCGCAAAATTGCGACGTAGACTGTCCGCTTTCTCTCCTCTGCAACACGATAGTCATCATCGTACCAGTTGTTCTTTTGAACTTTCCGTATACCAATGGTTTCGCTTGCAGCTATATTTAAGGAGCTTGAAATGTTGTCCCACAGAAAATCAGATGGATAAAAGAAAATTTTCCCCTTTTTTGAACATTGGAGTTCTTTATTTATTTATGAGAGGATCTAGGGTTTGAAACCCCTCTGTATGGTTCATATGATCAGTCTTATTTTTTCGAGTTCTGAGTTCTACATTAGCACACGATAATTTTACATTTTTTACTTTCTCCTCCCCCACAGCGCCAATAACTCCGGCAATAACAATAACAGCAGCATTGATATTTCCAATATAATCAGCTTGGTATTAGACATAGCACTGCTGATATTTAAGTTCTGGGTTGCGATAATCCAGTCGATAGTTTGGACATTTGTGCCACAAGAGATCGATGTCAAAGGTCAGACTGTACTGATCACCGGCACCGGACATGGCATTGGCAAGGAGCTCGCCCTGCAGTACAGCGCACTTGGCGCTAAGCTCATCTGCTGGGATGTGAATGAGGAGGGCAATCAGCAGACAGTCAAGGAAATCAAGGCTTACGGTGGGGAGGCGTACGCTTATACGTGAGTTTATTATTGTTTACATTTAAATTGCCTTTATTTAGATGTAAATGTCTTCCCTCATAAAGGTGCGATGTAGCGAAACGCGATGATATCAACGTCTTGGCTGAGAAGGTCAAGCAAGAGCATGGCTTTATCAATATTGTTGTAAATAATGCTGGTATTATGCCCTGTCATCCAATTCTTGAACACACCGAGACTGAGATTAGAACTATGTTCGATATTAATGTGCTGGCGCATTTCTGGGTGAGTTTATATATAGAAATATGGCTTAAAAATTAATTCGTTACCTAAGAAACAAAAAAATTGGCCCAAAAATCGGAGCTGTATGTGATAAAGACATTTTACTTTACCTTCCGAAGTACAACTTTCTTTAAAACTATGCAGCTAGCGAGTCTATCTAAAGACCCTTTTAGAAGGCAAGATATGTAGGAGTAGAGTTCTAACAACATCCCTTAAGTTTCACGAGTCTGCTTGCGTATAATTCTTCCATAACCTTGATGTTTTCTATAGAGGTCGATTCAGTTACAAATCGATTTCAACGAAAGCATCGTTGGATGGATGATGTTGTTCTTTCAGCGCAGCAGCTTTCTACCTTTCCCTGGTGACCCTAGTGGTCTTACATGTTTATGGCCTTGACTGATTACTTTGGATCATACCAACAATGGCTCCCTTAAACGATCCACTTGTCCACTTCTGACTCATAGTTGATGATCGATCGAGAATTGATGGTCAAAAACGACAGAACTAGCATCAAAACCTAGCAAAATCTTCTTCTTGCGCCGGCTCACCGCGATTCCACCACGACCAGAATCTTAAATGGATCGATTTTGTTGCGACTCATCAGCGACTAGCGGTTAGAAATTCGGTGCGTGGGGTGATTTTTGTGCCAAGCCAAGATCATGGTCCAACGAAACATCTAGAGCAACGTGCATTTTTCGCTTCAAAATGACCGATTTTTGGCTGTCACAGTATCTGACCCATAAACACTATTCACAGTTTCAGGCGCCTGGCTTGCAATTTCGGTTTTTCGAAGAAAAAATTCTAAATATGGCGTATCTTTGCTGGGGTGTATCTCTGACGTTGCGTTTAATTGATAGCTTCCTCGATGTGGGTGTAGACTCAGATAAATGAAGGCAGGCGTTGGAAATTGTATAAGTAATTCGAAAAATTTTGTAGTTACGCCGTGAAAACACCAAAAATAAATATTATTAAGTAACACTCACGCTAAACACATACTATGTACTACTATACATATGTATATGTATGTACATAATTTTTTGCCACTTTTTTTAAGTGTTTGTTAATCGAGTACTGAGATCAAAATAAAACAACCGAGTTTTTCGTAAAATGTTACATAAATGTGTTGGTTGCTTTTTTATTCTTTATTTATGTACATGCAATGGTACATAACGGGTGATGTATGCCGTTGGCTTTCTATTGAATTTTGAATAACGTTTTGTCTTTTGAACATGCAAATACATACAGACATTATGGATTTTGAAAAAGAAGAACTCACATGTATGTATATATATATTTCAATTATTGTTTTGTGTACATGTATACATAGATTTGTTTGTATGTGTGTTTACATATATTTTGTGTTCCCTTTCGGCAACTTTTGCGTTAACTTTCCTTTCGCTATGTTTTATTTTTAATTTTGCTATTTCCTTTTTATTGCTATTTGCTTTAATTCGAGTTGGTGGCTACATTCGGTAACTGTCAAACATACACATACATATAAATATATATTTCAAAAACTCTATTAGCTAATATTTGTAGTTGTGTGTTTTATTTGTGTGTAAAAGACATTTCTGGAAATCACAATCCCTCCCCACTTTTTTAACAAAATCACTTAGAAACTTAACTATTACGCTAAAACATACATATGTATTTCATATAATATCCTTTTGCTATAATTTACTATAATGAGTACTTGCTTTTTGCATGCAATTACAAATAATTACAGTTAATGTTGTGTTTTGTGTTTTTCGAATTTTTACTTTTACATACACAAATATACTTTGGAATGTCATTTTTTTTTGTGCATATTTCATTATTATTCGAAACTAATACTGGTTATTATTTTATTAGAACAGGGTTGCATATAATTGATAAAAATATTTAAATTTAAATTTTATTTTATTTTTTAATCACAAAAAACTGAATTAAAAATAATTTTCGAAATTTTAACCTGAATTGAAATTTTATTTGTAATAAAAAGTTGATTTTATTTTTTTATATTAATTTGTTTTTTTTTTAAAGAAAAGTTTTTAATTCGGAAAAAAAATTTATTTTTAACAAAAAAATGTTTTTATTTAATTTTTTTATATTTATTTATAAATTTTTTATTTAAAATAATTCTAATTTCTAATTCGAATTAAGAATATATTTTATTTTTTATTTATTTATTTTATTTTTTGATATTATTATAAATTTTTATTTATAAATTTTTCATAAAAAAAATTTTAATTCGGATTAGAAATTTGAAAATTAATTTAAATAAAAAATTTAAAAATAAATTTTTAATCCAAAATACCTGATTAAACATAAAAAAATAATTCCAATATCGGGACAAACAAATTTTAATGCCAAACATTTATTTTTAATTTTTTAATCCCGAATGCCGGGTTAAAAACAAATTTTCCAAAATACCGGATTAAAAAAATGTTCCAAATACCGAATTGAATAATAAAATATGTTAATTACAAGTATATTATTAAATTTGAAATTTTTGTTTTCAATTTTGGAATTAAAAATAAAATTTTCAATTCAATTTCAGCAAAAAATTTTTGTTTTTGTAATTACGAAAATCTAAGAAAAATAATTTTCAAAATTTCACCCAAAAAAAAATTCAAAATTTTACCACAAGTACAGGAGTGAAAATATTTAATCCCAAATACTGGATTTGAAAACTAAAAACAAATTTTTAATCTCAAGTATCAGATAAAATAAAAAATTATGCCAAATACTGAAAAGTTAAAAAAATTTAATCCCAAACAATTTTTTTCAATCCCAAATACCGAATTGAAAAACAAAATAATTTAATTATAAGTATATTATTAAATTTTAAATTTTTATTTACAATTTTGATAAAATGTCCAATTCAATTTTAGCGACAATTTTTGTTTTTATAATCCCGAAAATTTTAATTAAAAATAAATTTAAATTTTTTACTAGATTGAAAATATTTAATGCCAAATACCGGATTTAAAAACGAGAAATAAATTAAATATACGCGGGGTTGAAAATAATGCATTAAAAAAATAATTGAATAGATTTTGATATTTTTTCTTTATTTTTCAATCTAAATACGGGATTAAAAATTTAAAAAAATTCAAATCCAGGTTTAAAAAACAATAAAAAAAATTTATCCCACATACCGGATTAAAAAAAAAGTAATCCCAACTACCGTATTGAAAATTAAAAATTTTAATCCCAAGCGCAAAATACAAAAAATAATACTTTCAAATCAAAAAAAAAATCGAAAATTTACATATTGATCCAAAACTTTTGAATTAAAAAATTTGCAAACCTGGTTGCAAGTATACGCATATATGTATATAATTAAAATTTTAATTTTTTATTTCCAAATTGCAATATTAGTGCTGAACTTTCAGTTTTTAATTCCTAATTGAAAATTTAATTCCGAATTGAAAGTTTTCTATTAAATTAAATTTATAATTAATTTTTAAAATTAAATTAAATTTATAATTAATTTTTAAAATTAAATTAAATTTATAATTAATTTGTAATTTAATTTATAATTAAATTTAATGTTAAACTTTTAATTTTTTAAAACCAAATTGAAAATTTAATATTTAATTCAAGTTTTTTTAATTAAAAATTTGCAACCCTGTATTGGATAAATGAATGAGTCAAAATAAAATTTAAAAAACAATATTTTCAACAAAGAAATTCAAAAGAATATACACAAGACAAGTTTAAAACTTGAAAAAAATCGTCACATTTACAGTTAAAAATCAAAAATAATATCTTCGCACAGAAAATTGTCATATTTCATAGAAATTAATTAATTATCACTAAAAAAACGTTAGTTTATAAACACATACATATGTATATAAGAGATTTAATAGCGGGTTTTAACATAAATGAGTGTAGATGCAGTAAAAAGGAGCCAAGCGCTTTGAATAATCACATTTTCTTAATATATTACCACCTAAAAGTTTAAAGCCATATATGGTCACTTAGTATATACATACATACATATATATTGCGTATATATAATGCCCTTAGAAGTAATGTTGTATATTTTGGTTGTAAAATTGTTTTCTTTTTTTACTACTTTGGTGCTAAATTTGTTTCTTTGCTTTGTTTTCACTTTTGCTTTTGCTTATAAACACTATTTACCATTGGCGAAGTGATGTTGTTGAAATTGCAAAGGTTGTGGCTTTTCGTATGGTTGTTGGTATGTTGTGTGCAGCTGATTGTTATTACTACTGCCACCACTGCCTGCTGCAGCCGCCGCAGCTGCTGTTGTTGTTGTCGATGTGATCAAAGTAGTAGCGGCATGACTGTAGTTGGTTGAGC
Source organism: Bactrocera neohumeralis (assembly GCF_024586455.1). Lineage (NCBI taxonomy): Eukaryota > Metazoa > Arthropoda > Insecta > Diptera > Tephritidae > Bactrocera > Bactrocera neohumeralis. Next base: position 36,280,467 of record NC_065922.1, on the reverse strand, counting down.
CCGCTGACGCCGTTGTGTTGTGGTGTGCGGCCGATTTCGCACCCGGCAGTTTTAGCTGACGTATCTCGGGGAAAAATTCGATCATAAGAATTTCAAGCAATTCCTGTAGGTGATTGGAGTACAGAATGTTTCACGAAAACAAGAAAAATTGCATTTGGACTCACATAAAAAAGTTGCTTGTTGTATGTGGGATTTTGCATCGCTTCAAAGACTTTCAGCACACCATGTTTAGCCGTTTGTGCGCCCACTAGATTGCACAGCACCTCAGGTATATGGTCCATTAGCAAGTCCTTGGCAGCGTTGCGTGTCATTTCCTTGATGTCGTCCGAACGTACGGGATACGAAGAGGCCAGCACGCCACCGGGCCAAAAGGATTTTAATATGGCGGAGAAGTAATAGTGCAGCATCGATTCCTCAAACAAATAGGCAACCGATTCGCGAATTTGTCTGGAAGAAAGGCCGAACAAAATCAAATGCTTGTAAGGAAAACTTTTCTATTTGACAAAATATATTCAGCAACAACAAAATCTCTGGAGAAATTGTTCAGATCGGATACTATTACATATACATAGATGTCTTAGAAACTGATCGTTTGTTAAGGATTTTATAGTTTTTTTGTATTTATTTTTCCACATTTATTTTCTTACCTATTTATTGTTCGGCCATAGGTGATCTGCACAAACGATATCAAACTCTTGCGCAACCACTTGAAAACACCACCCATGTCGAAAATTTCGCCCAGCAAAGCATATAATGGTTCCGCTATGGAGTCTTTGCTATCTAAATCAGTTAAAAGCTTTGTGTCCACACTGGGATCCCCCTCCAGATAAGTCGAAATATCTTCATCATCACGATGTAAACCCCAAAAGGGATCATTCGCCTTGCTTAATTCACCGGCCTTCGCAGCGTCACTCTTGAACAAAGTGGACAATGAGAATTTCGATTTCTTCGGTGAGGGCAACGTCTGTTTGAGATGTTCCGAACTGGGGCTGAGAAAGCTGTAAATAGCTTCGCTGCCATTTAAATGATCGTCCTCCAGTATGAACTGGTGTTTCAAAAGAAAAAAATTAAATAATTAATTTTGCAACAACAACAGTGCTAGTTGTATTTACATTTAAAAATTTCTGTATTTGTCCTTTAGCCTTTTCGAGCGCGTGGCGATCATTTTTCAGAAAGAAAAATTTGAAGTTCGTTGGCAGATCGAGCGATTTAATATTTGAATTTACATGCCGAAGCTTGCGTTGTAACTCCTGAAAAGAAAATATTGAGGATTCAAGTATAAATATCGATGGCCTCTTCCTGCTACTCACATGCACTTGATTTAATGAACGCATCACGACCCAACCACTGGATATCGCACCCGGGCGGGCATACAGACCACCAGCCTTACCTGAACTGCTGCTGTTTTCGGCTGAGCGCGGCATATTGATGTCCTCATCAACATGCACTAGTATCATGAATTGCAAAGACTCTTTCTCGTCAGAAATCTAGAATATAAACGTTGTTGTACACATTGGAAATTAGTAACAAAAAAAATTAAAAAAATATATACAAAAATTTAAAAAGAATATACAAATATATAAAAAAAGTAAAAAAAAAAATATAGAAATATATAGAAATATATAAAAAAAAATATAAAAAATAATATAAAAAAATATATTTAAAAAAATGTAAAAAAAATGTATAAAAAATGTAAAACAAAATATATAAAAACATTTTTAAAAATATTAAAAATTAAAAAATATGTAAAAAGAAAATAAAAAAAATAAATATAAAAATATATACATACATACATATGTATATTAAAAATTAAAGTTAAAAAAAGTAAAACAAATAACAATATTAAAAAAATAAAAATAAAAATATTAACAAAATAAAAAAAATATATAAAAAATATATATGTATGTATGTATATAAAAAATTTAAAAAATAAAAAGAAATTTAAAAGAAAAAAATTTTAAGAGAAGGAATTAAAAAAAAACAATAAAGAATATATGAAAAATTATATAAAACAAGATATATAAATTTATTTAAAAGGTTTATAGCACTAATTTAAAAAAAAATATAAAAAATTATTAATTTTTTTATTTAAAAAAATATTTCAATATTATATTTTTTTTAATAATAAAATTTTGTTAAACAAAATATAATAAACTAGTTTAAAAAATAAATATAACATTTAATAATTTTTTTATAAAAAAATATATAAGAAATTATCAATTTTTTTTATTTCAAAAAAAATATAAAAAATTATATATTTGATTAAAAAATATATAAAAATTATAATTTTTTTTTTAATAATTAAATTTTGTGGCACAAAATTAATAAAAAATAACGAAAGCGTTTACTTATACCACGCCTACCTCCACGCTTTGCAGCGTCGCCTTCCACTTGCCCAAATGCTCAGTCCATGCATCCGTACGTTTCAGATGCGTCTCCGTTTGTCGTTTTTCATTTTTCAACCACTCCATCTCCTTCTCCAATATCTGCAACACCTTGGACTCAGGCTTCACCGAACATTTCAGCGCATCCAAAGCTTGACTCTTCTTATCTATGCGCTCCTGCAGCTGTTCGAGCTTGCGACGCGCATACGACGTATGCGCTGCCACATCCAATGTTGTATTAGCACCGTCTACACCCTCAAGTGCAGTATTTGACTCGTCCGCTGCAGCATCGCTACCGTTGATTGTACGCAGCAATAAGGTGGGATCTTTAAAATCTTCCGAGTTGAGCGCCTCACGCAGTTGCCGATATTGTTCGCTCAGCACAAATGAGGCGTAATACTTTTCTTCTAAGCTTTTTAAGATATTCTTTTGTATGTCATAAAATATATCGGGACCCGTGTCGCCGAGCAGAAATGTTTCTATAAGTTTGCGTTCATGTTTGTCTATCTGGATTTCGGGCTTTGGCACGCGTATGTAAGTGTAGAAAATTTCCGTACCCAATTGATGCCAAGCAGACTTATGCGAATGTTTCAATTCCTCTACGGCCAAATAAAAACCAACGAGTGCACTGGCCTTTAGCGGTTCCAAAAATAGGGTTAAGTAACGGCGTCCAACTGCGGTGCTTAAGACTTCAATGAGTGATAAGTCCTATAATAGTTAAATAATTTTGTTAATTCGTTTGTGAGGTGGTAATAAAACTGTTAATTATTTTACCACATCACTGGTATAGTTGCCGTTCCAACCGTACTTGGACAAATTTTTCTCACACTGCGCTTTGGCAAATGTCAGCTGCTGCACATAACGTTTCAAACGCACAGCGGCATTCATTTCCGATTTCGACAGACTGTGATCGTCGGTGTCGGGATCAAGTCCTAAAATTAAATCATTATTAGTATGTATAAAAACAAAAAATTATGAAAAAAAAAAAATTATGTATTAAAAAAATATTAAAAAAAAATTAAAAAAAAAAAAAAATATTAAAAAAAAATATTAAAAAAAAATATTTAAAAAAAAATATATTTTTTATTTTTTAATAAATAATAAAATTTGTATAAAAATAAAAAAATTAAAATAAATAAATATTTATAATCACTCAACCAGCCACACACCTTTGGCACGTTGTAAATTTTGTATTGTTGTCGCATGCATCAGATCATTTACTATACTCTTCCGTATTAACGACAACTCCTCCAAATTGCCTGCATTGTTTATGATTTTTAAGAAGTCTTCAAAGCTTGCTGCATACTCGTAACTGCGTTTACTAATGGCAGCCGCTGCAAGGCGTGTCTCGATATTTTGTACAATTTTCTGATTGATGTAATCCGGTGATGTGAGCATTTTTATCAATGGAAAGAATACTGCAAATGCAATGGAAAATGTTAATAAATTCTAAAAAAGGGTTTAACAGCAATTTGTACAAACTTTTATAAGAGAGTATCTCGCTAAGTAGCACTTTAAGCGGTGGTAGTGAGTAGCCGCGTGGCAGTAAAAGAATTATCATAATTTCACTAAGCCTGCGCAGAAACTTCAATTCCGTATCCTCATCCACCAGATACGAATTGGTGGAGAACACAAGTGGATTGCCGGTTTCAGCGCTAATAAGGATGAAAAGTTAAGCTTACTAAAATTAATTTTTAAGGTTAAGTACATAAAAGTTGAGTGAACATGAGAAAGCGTTAACTTCAGTTGCACCGAAGCTATAATAGTATATATATTCTACGTTTCCTTCTGGGCATAAAAACCTTGTTCAGGTAAACAAATCTAATAGAATTTAGTCATAATATAAATACTTTAAATTCATTCTCATTCTGACACAAAAATATAAAACTTACGTTCTTGCTTCCGCTATCCGTATTTTCTCTAAATGCACCGTGACACGATTCACCATATCCACAGCTATAATCTTAGCTGCATCAATTTTCAAGCCACGATTGTGTAACTTTTGTATCGCATTCCAAAAGTCTTCGCGCACAATATCGTTCATCAATTTCGGTTGAGTTACCACGTGACTAAAGGGGGTAAAGTATAAAATTACAAATATGTATACATATATTTACTTGAATCATAGCAGGTGACATATGGAACAAAGGTATATGATAAGCACAGCGCAATATTTAAAGAAGCTCATTTAAAGATTGAGTCATGCCATTATTGTTTAAAGAAATGTGGCACCAATGGAACACATAGTCACGTTGTTAACATGTGTCAACCATTGGCATGCGCAAATATTAGCATGGAACATACCCCAGCCAATGGGTCATAAAGTCGCGTAGGACATATTCAATAATCTGCTGCAGCTGCAAGTCCACAGTTTTTCCAAAGATAAGTGGTAAATTTGATGCATTCTTAATGGGAATGGGCAGGTCGAAAATGCTGCTCCTTGAATTTAAAAAAATACAAAATAAATATAGACATATAGAACATACTAAATGTTTTTTTGGTAAAATTTGCACTTACTTCGTTGCATTGTAAAGAATGTTTGTTGGTTCACGTTTCGGTGGCGGCGTCTCTGTGCTCGTAAATATGTAGTGCACGTATACTGTGCCTGCCACAGCTGTGAATTAAGAATATAATTAAATAAATTATGTATTTTTCCAGTTTGAAGAATGTGTGGTTGAAATAAATGCCGTTAACTAGCAATCACTTCAACTCAATTTAAATATTTTTGATTCGATTATGAAAGTGATATACGAGCAGAAGCGCAACCGCACAAAAGTACAATTTGATGCCACGTAATATGACTGATAAGCCTGAAAATTGATACACTAAACAAAAATTAAACAACTGGGGCGTTGCACAGACGCTTTGATAGTAAATCTACATACTTACATACATACTAGTAAATATTTTACACTCACCTGCTATCACTAGAAACGAGGAATATATGAAGAATATGAAGAAAAAGAAAAATGCCGGGTAGTACCAAATGATGGCTAATAGCGTCAGCACAGCTGCGGAAGTGATTACCTTCCAATTCAGTTGTAGCAAACGTAAAGCGCGCGTAGCCAAAAGGAATGCGTTGCGTTTGGTTAGTTTGCCGGTGCTTAGTATGTGCCATGTAGACAGTGGTGATGACGTTGTCAACGATGCAGTTGCAGCGGACGTCGGCAGCGGATCGATGGGAAACAACGGTCGATCAAGGGTCATTTTGAGGCGGCGTTGCGCCAACGGTAGTTGACGTGTTGTGCTATCTCACAGCGACCTAGTTGTCAGTCAGGTGATTTATTGCTATGAAAGTTTTTACTTTTTAATATTTGATAACGTTGATTGCACGCATTGTACAAAACGGCCTTGTCACTGTCGATTGTGGATTATAGCAGGTGCTGTGTCACACGTTCGTCTACCAACATATGTACGGACATATGTATGCGTGTATACAGCAGAACATACAGCAGCAATATTTCAGCAGCCGTTGTACAGAAGTTATTTTATTTAATAATTCTTTAACTTAATAAAATCTAACTAATGTTAGTTTTCGTCAATAATTTCTTTAAGCACAGTTAGATGTACTACGAGTATGTAAGCACCTTAAGTAGGCAACAAGTTGACAAATTGGCACAATCTGCTAAAATGTTGTGGGCGTCGACGCGGACAGCAGTTGTCGTTGTGTCAGCCTCCCAGTTCCTCAAAGTAACTGTGTACATTCATATATATTTACATATACATATAAGTATATATTTATCGCATTAAACTTCCTGGTAAAAAATCTTGAAACTCAGCGCTGCAGCTTTACATACTAGGCTTGATTATCCTCTACATTTTTTTATTATTGCGTTTTAAATATCCATTTACTTCCGCTTCCGATTAAAATTTAGTTCGTATTTACGTCTGAAACGCTTATTTGCTCTTTTTATGTTGGACTTAGATAACAAATCAGACTGAATCATTCACTAATCATCACAACATAAGTTTCTTTTCACTAGCTGTTCATTAATAGTACCAATTTTTATGTGCGCACTTCTCTTTTCATGGGAACTCGCCCGATGACTACTTCACTGATTTCTGTTACGGATTTAATTGCCCTACCACTTAAAATTCTGATTGACTCCAATAGAAGACGAGCTGAAAATTTTTTACAATCAAGTGATTTGCGAAGGACGTACGAAACAAAAACGATAAAATGCGAAAATGTAGCTAATAAGAAAATGTCAGAGAGCAGAATGTGTGAGCAAAACGCAGAGCCCGTGTTTTTGTTCCAATTTTGTTTGTATTTCAGATTCGTAACTTTCGCGCCAATTTGAATAAACGATTTATTTACTTAAGATGGCGCTGTCGTCCTTGTGATATTGCTTTCGTAATTTTCGTAAACAAGACGGAAAATGTGCAGAAAGAAGATTAAAATAAAAGTGTAAAAGATAGATCAAATAAACCCTGCGCGAAATAATTTGTTCATGAGAGAAAAAATGAAAATATTAAGATAAACTCCTACTACTACTATAAGTAAAAAATTTCTTCGGCTAGTGTGAAAAAGTAATCTATTATTCCTTGTATGTTTTATCCTGTTTATGCAATTACATTTGTGTCATTTTGTCTCCTTCTATGCTACCTTTTACAGGTGTTGTTTTGGTTGGCAGTATGACATACATGGATTATCGAATCTGTATACAGACTGTTAGATCTAACAAATGCATTTGTTTCCGAATATGTTAGCTGAATATTAGCTCTGCTATCCATATCTGTTAGCGATTGTGCAATCTTCTTATTGCTTTTATTTATTTATAATTCGTGTGACCATTTCTCTTGCGTATTTTGATATTCTCAAACTCATTCAATCTTTGAATGCAAAACAATAGGTAAGAATAAGGTTTTATAAATTCATTGTTTTATTAATGAGTGCCTGGTACATAAATAAAAAGCATATTTATGTTTTAGAATTTATTAAGAAGATCTTTGAATAATGTGTTTGTGCTATACATTTATATATTCTTTTTATTAGAAACCCCTACAACTCACATATGGGTTAATGTGCAAACATTCATTGCGAAATTACAAATCGAACAGAACTGTGAAAATTGAAAATTTGTTAACAATTATCACTTGCCGGGAAACAACAAAAAACAATAAATACATCTACAATATCTAAACTAACGCTATTTTCAACAGGATTCATTCTGTGAAATACCTAAAAGCGTTTGAATTTTATTTAATCCCTAACAAACTGGAAATTTCGCAAATCTGGATGAAACTAGCGAAGTTATGATTGCCGCCTCTGAACCTTTGGTGAGACGATAAATAAAGTAAAGTTTAAAAATAAATAAATATATTATATTATTATTTTTATGTAGGAGTTCATTCCTCGGGGTCGACAGGCGGTTGAGGAGCATCCGGGTCCCACCGATGTAAAAGCGCACAATCACTTGTCCACAGAACATGTGCTCCTACAACGCATGCAGAATGTAAATATTTCCGCATCGGATGAGCATAATGAATTTTGGTGTGTGCGCGAAATTTTCGAGGATTTGAATGAAGATATAGCCGGAGTTCGTGGCAATCAGTCAACAAATGTTCAATGCGACAAAGATGAAGGTGACAATAAAGCATATTTGCAACAGCAACAACGTGCTGCATATGCGGACGTCGATTATATGTGCGAGTATCTTGTTAATTCCGAAGAGGAATTGTATGTGAAAAAGAACACAGCAGTGTGGACAAAAGGTGCTGGTGATAATAAATACTTCAAATCCTATTTCTTAATTAATGTTGAATTAAACAGGCTTACTAGATGAGAATGGCGTTATGCCGCGTTTATGCTTCACCTGTGAGACCCCAATTAAATTTGCTTTCTTCTGCAGTAAAGCATTTGTGATTGGCAAGCGTGATGCACGTAGTAAAAATTCAGCTTCTACCAGAAAGTCAAATACCGAACAGGAAGAAGACTTCAGCGCAATTTGCCTAATTGGTAGATAACCTCACATAATTGTGTATATTATTTAAAATATATTTATAAATTTTAATATGTAGATCAAACAGCTCTCCACATTTACTGTAGTAATGGTGAGGATTATCTCTGCAATCTCGAATTTCCGGTGTCGCATGTGTGGCCCACATCGTTCGGCATTCTTTTGGAGAAGGTAGCGTCCAGTGCCATTATACAGAATACCGCAATTTCCATGCCACGTCTCTTCTCGCTCGCACATCCATTACAAGAAATTTGTCCCGTAATCTGTAAAACGGCTACAAATGTCGGTTATCTTGTCGAGTCCGACTACAATATAATATATACTTCGGAAAACTCAGATCTTGTGCTGTTGTATGACAATCGAATAGGAAAGCAATTTATATCACGATTACGTAAAGCGACCGAAGAGGAAATACAATATGTGGGCATACAAAATGAAACTGCACTTGGCGGTACGGTTGGTGGACTGCCGCAACACTCTTTAAATCGCGGTGCCGCTGGTGGTATTGGTGGAACAGGTAACTAATTTACTACTTAAAGATTTTATTTTAGTTTTTTGTAATCCAATTCTTATTGCTTAGCCACACCAAAACACAGCACCGCACATTTGGGACGCTCCAGCTTAGGTAATCCCAATTATTCCGCGCATATTGGCAAATTTTTGTCGAGCGCACATTCATTGAGTGGCGCGTTTGGGAATTTAAAGTAAATATATTTGCAAAATACATATAATAGCAGTAAATATTTGTTGTAATCACTTTTTTTTGTATTTAGTCGTACCGCATCACCTTTAAATCATCTGCAGTCCACTATCGGCCAGCACTCTATATCAATGCAAGATATACGAAAAGTGGGTCAGGCGCAGCCCTCGAAGCCCATAGTACCGGAATTGTGTTTGGAACACATTTGGACTGAAAGCACATATGGAAAGTATGTATTTAAATGAAAGTATTTATTTTTATAAAACTTATTAAATTGTATATCTAAAATATTGTTATATTGTCTACCTAAAAAATTGTCATATTGTCTTCCTATTATTATTGCATTGTATTATATATCTATTAGCAATCGTGAATTCGGCGAAATCTCAAATCGTGCTTTTATACACACCGATTTGGTGGGACAAATATACTTTTGCTATTTGTTACCATTCTCCTGCAAGCTACAGCTAGTGCGTCTGGTTAATTATGGCACAAAAGAGCTAAAAATATCTAGTAAAACCTTAACTATACCAGCCAAGGATGCGGTGTCATTAGAGGTACTCGGAAGTTTTGTTAATTAATAATTGACTTACATTAATTAATGATTATTCGAACTGTAGCGTCTGCGCATGATCGCCGTTTTGGATCCATCCGGTAGTTTAATCTTGTATACAGGCGCAGTTATGGTGTCTAAAGTACATGTTGCCGCCGCAATGGCAAGTACTAGTGTATGCACGGGCAATGTGACGCCAACTACAAACGCAACAGCAAGTACGCTGGCCGGAAAATCACCAAACACATCGTTTCCTCGGTAAAATTTGTAATTTCAGTGTACAAAATATTTTTTTTTATATAGTAATGTTGACTTGATTTGTATACGCTTATGTATTACTTATTTTCAGACGTAGCAGCCTTTTGCCAACGATACAGAAACCCACCGATACAACGTTCGAAGAAGAATTACATCTGTTATCGCCTGTACATCCACTACAGCCACAATTCCCAAATCGGTAAGCCTGAACTTTCGTTTATATTTCTTAGAAAAACTTATATTGCCTTTTACAGCAAAAACAGCAACGTTTGCTTGAGTTTGCGAGATCCGGCTGGGAATCGTTTGACTTTGGTCTACCCATTTGGCAAAATGTATCGCATTGAATTACCACAAATTAATGAAACGAAATTCATTTCCCGTTGTATGGGTGCAATGCGTCGTATTTTGAATAGAGCACAATTCATGCAGCTAATAACCCGTTGGTATGGTGCACGCAATCCACCAGGGTCACGTGATTACAGCAGCGCACAAGAATGGGAAATTTTCCGAAATGTACTCATGGATCTGATGGGTTGCAGTGCAGCCACACATGAACCTACCACCAACACGTCATTTTCCTATAATGCTGACGAGCCGAAGAAGCGGCGTAAAAACGATGAAATCACCGAAGGTACTGCTGCTGATTGGGAATTTATGTTGGCTGTACTTAATGAAGATGTCAGCGGCTGTGTTAACGCTGACATAAAAATGGAAACGGAACCTGCTGCTGCGGCGGCGTGTAATATCGATGTGAGCGCGGGTTTGTTCAACAGCATACCGGCAATCTTCTATGGTTTACATATGTTGTATGAGGACTTTAAGCTGGATGAAACTATGCATGATTGTTTACCGCATTTGGTGAAGGTGAGTATTTAGTTTATATGTGTATTTATATTATTATACCTTGAACATGCTCAAATAATATCTTTATTCCATAACATTTATTACTTTTCACAGTTTCTGCATCAATTCGCGCTTGACATGCAACTGACCACTTATACATTTCATTATACCCTGGATTATCCACATTTGGTACACTCAACAAAGAAATTGTGCAAGTTTACAGAAGAACATGCCACACATATGAGCTCCAAAGGGCTGTTGCAAAGCGTTGCCCCAAGCGTTTATAAGCACTTGGAACATATTTTGCGCGGAAGAGACACATCGCAGTATACTTATGTGGAGGGACTGAACGACTTGAGTCGGAATGTGCTACAGGTATGTACAGGTTGGGTTGAATTTGAAAGATTTACTTAATTTTCCATGATTATTTTCTCTAAAGGTCATATCACTGATAATGCATGGCGCAGAGAGAATAAAAGATTGGATTAAACCGCTAGAATTCGCTGACTCGGTGCATTCCTACTATCCGAAACGACCTAAACGTTTTATATCCACGACTGTGCCGCGTGCCGAGCAAGTCATACAAATGCTGCTAAATATGAGTAAGTTTTTAAAATCCAGAAAGAAACCTCGGATACCATATAAAGTTATATAAATGATCGGCATGAGTCGTTTTAGCCATGTCCGTCTGTCTGAATCCACGCATACTAGTGCCTCGGTTTTTGAGATATCAATCTGAAAACTCGCACACCTTATTTTCTCCCTAAGAAGCTGCTCATTTCTTGGAATCGTCGATATCGGATCACTTTACGATAAAGCTGCCATACAAATTGTTAAATTAAAATAAAGTTCTTGTATGAAAAACTTTTTTATTTGACAAGATATCTTCAAAAAATTTTGCATAGATTATTGACCAAGGCAACACTACAATCTTCCAACATATTGTTCAGATCGGACTACTAAAGCATATAGCTGCAGTACAAGACTGACCGATCAAAATAAAGTTCACATTTTTTCTTCTTTATTTTTTTTTAATCTCAACTGCACATAAGTTTCTAAGATCTATTTTATTACCAATAGATATTACACGTACCGACATCGAACGTCTGCCCGTCGCGCTACACCTCATCATCGCTGAATGTTTAGAGCAAGCACGTCTATCGCCGCCTATCGGTTGCTCAGCTGCCACTTATGAGTTGATTTTACGCACAGAATTAGTTGCACATGCGCTGTTGCAAGACGATTCACCTTCTAATGGTGTGTGTAGACCGCAACAAAAGTCACATGTTGATGCCGAGGACTCATTGTCGGCACGCTGTCCACCCGCCACGAACGGCATATCACACATGGAAGCCGCACTCGACGACGGCATGGATAATATAGATACTAAGTTGTTGAATTTACGCTTTCCCGATGATATGCGTATTGCCGAAGTGCGGCGCCTACTCACATCATCAGAGCCGGTGCTCATCGATATAGTGCAGAAACCCGGCATGACAGATCATCGTTTCATTGAGGAGCAGGAACGCCAACTATTCGCTTTGTGCAAGCGCACCATGGCGCTACCGTTGGGACGTGGCATGTTTACATTACGCACCTCCATACCGACACCCACCGAACTGATGCCTATACCGAAATTGTGTCTCTCTGGCAAGGAGCCTGTCAAGGGCGCCACAATTGAAATGCAACAAATTGAATTGCCACCAAATATGAGTCTCTGGCCGTCATTTCATAATGGTGTTGCGGCTGGTTTGAAAATTTCACCAAATGCGCGTGATGTTGACTCCACGTGGATTGTTTATAATAAACCGAAAGGTCAAGAAGATGTCTCCACGGAACATGCTGGCTTTCTTATGGGTCTCGGCCTTAATGGTCATCTCAAAACACTTTCGTTTATGAGTATTTATGAATATTTGGTGAAGTGTGAAGAGATGACGAGCGTCGGTTTACTCTTGGGCATTTCGGCAACACATCGTGGTACTATGGATACAACAACAACAAAACTGTTGAGCGTACATATTGAAGCATTATTGCCTACCACGGCGCTGGAGTTGGATATACCACAGAATATTCAGGTGGCTTCGTTGATGGGCATTGGATTTTTGTATCAGGGCTCCGCGAAGCGCCATATAGCCGAGGTTTTGCTACAGGAAGTGGGTAAGTGTTGAAGAAAAGTTTTAATCGGTATTAAATTGGTACATTTAATGGATTAATTTTGTTTATCAATAATCACCGTTAACATTTAATTTCCACACCGATAGGTCGTCCACCCGGCCCTGAAATGGAGAACAGCGTTGAACGCGAATCGTATGCTTTAACCGCCGGTCTTGCCTTGGGCTTGGTAACTTTGGGACTTGGTGAATCGCCGGCCGGTTTACTTGATCTACAAATACCCGATACATTGCACTACTATATGGTCGGCGGTAATAAGCGACAGCTCAGCGGTTCACAAAAAGAGAAGTACAAATTGCCTTCGTTTCAAGTGCGCGAAGGCGACAACGTCAACATCGATGTAACTGCACCGGGTGCAACACTGGCGCTGGGTCTAATGTTCTTCAACACCGGCAATCGTGCCGTTGCCGAGTGGATGAATCCACCGAATACGCATTACCTACTCGATTTGGTACGACCCGACTTGCTCATGCTGCGCACCATAGCACGCGGCCTAATACTCTGGTCCGATATCAGGTCGGACGCGGATTGGTTGTTCGGACAGTTTCCGTCAAATTTCAAAATAGATCTTGAACGTCCCTACTATTGGGGTGATAAGTACGAAACGAGCGTTGATTATGAATCCGAAGCGTAAGTGCGATTACTCGATTTTGATAAAGCAGTCATATACAATTTAATTTGTGTCCATTCTGCAATTCTTTCCATACAGTCAAGCTTGGTGCAATGTCATTGCGGGCGCCTCATTCTGTATGGGTCTGAAATATGCTGGCAGCGAGAATCAGGAAGCCTTCAAAACCTTACATAAAGCATTGAAAACATTTATTGGTTTCCAAAGTAAGCATGTGTTCGAATTCGCTGGCTATACAACTGTCGAATGCTGTCTTATGGTTATTTTGATTTCCATATCCTTGGTATTCGCCGGTTCCGGTGACTTGGAAGTATTACGCATTATACGCTATTTGCGTTCGCGCATCAGTTTTCGTGATCGTTGTCGTGTCAATTATAATCCGAATGTTACATTCGGCTCGCAAATGGCTATACACATGTCGCTGGGCTTGTTGTTTTTGGGCGCCGGTCGTTATACCATTGCGAATACACCAGAAGCTGTAGCCGCGTTAATATGTGCCTTCTTCCCGAAATTCCCAAATCACAGTAACGATAATCGGTATGTATAAGTAGGTAGCAATCGTTACTAAAAGATCTAAAAAGTTGATTTGGTTAGACAAACGTGTATCAGTAATTGAATATTGATATTTTTAACCAAAGAAATTACTTTTTGTAAAAACTATTTACTTTTTATATTCTTATTATTATACCTCACTTTTACTTAATCCTCATTACACCGTTTCAGATATCATTTACAAGCCTTTCGTCACTTATATGTGCTGGCCGTCGAACCACGCCTCTTTCTGCCACGCGATATCGACACGAAGAAGTTGTGTCTCTGTCAGATATCAGTGCTGGAGGTGGGCAGCAAGGAGTTGCGTCGCCTACCGATGGCGCCTTGTATGCTGCCACCATTGCACACTTTGCAGAAGGTGATTGTAGACGATGCCAATTATTGGCCGGTTTGCTTTGAGAAGGAGCGCAATTGGGCGCAGTTGCTGTAGGTGTCACAGCCCACTTCTACGACTTTGTCAATTAATTAGTTATTTTTTATATCTACAGCAAAGCTTTGGAGAACTCTGCTTGCATAGACATCAAAAAACGTTCCGGTTGTCTTTCGCATCTCGAGGATCCCGATCGTCTGAAGAGTCTTTTCGCACAAACTCTTACCACCGAACAATATACGTGCTGGCATGTGAACGCTACCGCATTAGAGCGCTTCTCAAATGATCCATTCGTTACTAGTTTCACCGATCGCTTTCTACACATCGATGCAGAGATTATCACACAAGACGAGCTGCTCAAAATACAGCAGTTGACGATGCTCTTCTATAATGCTGTTATCAAGGATAAAATGCATGTGCTGCCCATTTATTTAACTACATTCAATGTGAGTGATTATATTTTTTCATAATTTATAATTTTCGAAAATTTTTGGTGCGTTGAGGCGAAGTGCTGAAAAATCGAAAAGTGACCGATTTGCGAGTTTTAACTTTTAATATAAAAAGAATCAAGTAAAAACGTTAATTTCGGTTGCAGCGAAGCTATAGTTTCTTCACAAATAAACAAGTTTTCATACAATAACTTGATTTTGATGGGTCAGTTTATAAGGCAGCTATACGCTATAGTTGGTCGGATCTGAACAATATATTAGAAAATTGTACTGTGTCCTTAGACAAGAATCTATGCAAAATTTCGTGAAGATATCTTATGAAATAAGAAAGTTTTTCTTACATGAACTTGATTTTGATCGGTCAGTTTGTGTGGCAGCTATATGCTATAGTGGTCCGATCAAAACAATTTATTCGCAAAATGTAGCGTTGCTTTGAACAATAAACTATGCCAAATTTCCTGAAGATATTTTGTTAAAGAAAAAAGTTTTCCATAGAAGAACTCGATTTTGATCGTTCGGTTTATATGGCAGCTATATGCTATAATAGTCCGATCTAAACAAGTTATTCGCAGAATATAGCGCTGACTTGGAGAATAATCTACGCCAAATTTCGTGAAGATATCTAGTGAAATAAAAAAGTTTTCCATACAAGAACTTGATTTTGATCGGTCAGTTTGTATGAAAGCTATATGCTATGTGGTCCGATAACGGCGGTTCCGACAAATGAGGAGCCTTTTGGGGAGAAAACTATGTGTGCAAAATTTCAGATCAGATATCTTTTCATATAGACATATGGTCATGTCTAAATCTGCTCGGCTATTATACATACATATGTACATATGTTTATTCTTTATAAGGTCTTCGACGTTTCCTTCTGGATGTCACAACTTGATGACAAACTCAATATAAGATGTTTAGAATATAAAAACTTATAACTGTAAACGCTGTAGCCGAAGTCAACTACCTTGTTATAGGTTCCCACGACAGTCGGGTCTAAGTAACCGGAACGGACACGGATTTGGATCTTTATCCGGCCAAGGACTCTTAACTCGGCACCATTCTCAAAATTTCTTCAGCACTGTTTCTCTGCCGCAACAACAACAACTACAACCTCTTTAGATTGTTGCTTTTGTTCACTAAAAATCCTTTAAACACATTTTTCTAAAAATCTGAAAAAATATAAATTTCTAATAATTTTCTTTTTTCCTTCTAGCTAATTCAACGCGTCCAACGCAAGCCCGAAGGCAACGATGTCTGGCAAATAAAACTAATCGACTTGTATATGGAAAAGTATAGACAAACGCACCTACTCCTGACCAGCGAATTGATGGGCGCACTACTCGAGAAATTTAAAGTGTTCATCGAAAATACGCGTCGTGCAATGGCGTCCATTTTGCATAGCTTCATCAGCACCAGCGCACTTGAGCCAAGTATTATTAGCGAATTGTCAGAGGTGGAGCTGGCACGCCTCTATTCCGTGGTGAATTTCTATAATTTGACGCCGAATTTGTTGATTTTGGTTGATCTTAGCGGTACAGTTAACTACCTAAGGTATTTATACGAGTTCAAGAAGCTCAACTTGGACGTGCAAACCATACATTGTTTAATTAAAATATTGCTGCAAACCAGCAGCAACGAAGCTACTTAAAATTCAGTGAATTTGGAAAAGTAGCATAAAAGAAAAAATAATGCTTGTTATCAGTGCGAAGTTGATAATTTTTTTTTTATATTCAAATATAAATATTTATTGCACAAATACACTGCGTATGCGTAAAATCAGTCGCCGTGGGTTATACTTAAAAAAAAAGACAAAAATTAGTAATAAAATATTATAAAATACTGCCTACATTTAGGAGACAAGTTGCCAACTCCTCTAATTTGACTCAAAAAGCATTATTAAACAACATTTATATAAGACATAAAAAAGTGATAAACTTCAGTACGGATTGTCGCTTAGAGATAAAATTGATGCTTATAACTTCGGTGAAATATTAGAAGCGCTGCGCTTAAAACTATACTTTCTGTCCAATCATAAGTTCAGAAAACCATCTAATGCCTCGAAAAAAATATCTTTTCGGATATTATGATAAAAAAATACACCTCAAAATGGCTTAAAAAATCAAAATTAGTATAAAAAATCTTATTCCTTCGATCATTAGCTGACAAATATATATAGAGGGTCGAGTGAAAATTTCAACTCCATCGGTTCAGCTACTCGTTACGGACAAATTTTCCTCACCGACTCTGAATAAAGGTTTTGGAGAAAAACGCACTTAAAGTTTTGGGATCAGGCTACACTAAATTTTAAAAGTCTCTGTCTCGGTAACTATTTCCCGGATCGACTTCAACTTTTCTGGTAATATTCTCCATTCTCCAAATTCGATTTTTTGAAATTCAATAGTAGATATAACTTCTTAAGTAAACATAGTCCTAACTAAACGATCGATTTTTTTTAACGAAAAAAGTTGTTGCCTACATTTAGGCTGCTGTTGAAAGAACGTAAAGTTGAAGTAAAACATTTAAACTTAAATAAAAAGCGCGTGATGTTTCTTTTTTAATAAAATAATAATAACATATGTACAAAATACCGTAATATAAAATTAAAATATTATTTTGAAGGAAAATTGATATTTTTCAAAAACAGTTAACACGAAAACATTATATTTTTCGCAGCACGAAACCCAAAACAAGCAGTAAATATTTCTCGTCCTTTCAATTTGATCATCTCAAAAATATTGCACACTTTCAGCTGAAGTTAACATAACATAAAAAGACTGGTAAAACAAACATTTTCTGAAGTAATTCAAGCCAGGCGAAGAACGAACTGGAGAATGAGTAAATAAATAGGAACGACAGCTTCAAATATCCGATGAATATAAACGACTAATATCTATGTGTAGGTGTATTGGTTGGTTGCGTCTCTGGCACGCCCTCCCGGATGCCACGTTCGGCACAACGCTTGTAAATATATAAGCCCAGCAGTGGAATTGGCGTTAATATAGCCACGGAGACGGGTATGACTGTGGTGAGATCGGCTTCTGGTTGTGGCAGACTGAAACGCAGCAGGAATATCGCTATGCCGGTGTTTTGGATGCCCGTCTCGATGGCAATGGTTAACGAATCAACGGAATTTCGACGCAAAGCCTTCGCCGCGCACCAAGCCAATATGTAGCCCGCCCAAGGCAACGCTAAACCGGCTACAATGATCTACAAAATTTCAAGAAGCAATTGGAGTTAAAGCTAATTGTTTCAAAATCGCAACTTACCTGCCAGGAGAACAACTCAAACAAGTAGAGATTTGTGATGATAGCAAAAATGATAATAAACAGTATGAGGCAGGTGGAAATCGGTTTGAGTAGACGCACCAGTATGCGTGTCAGGCGTGGCGACCAACGTTGTATGGCCAAACCGATGGCGAGCGGCACGACCAGCGATACCGCGAACGTGGCGATGTTTTCATAAGGCACAGTTATGTTTGCACGATCGAAAATCAGCTGACCGAGCGTAAAGATCCACAGTGGCATCATGCCGAAAGCGGCAAAATTGCTGATCGTTGTCATCAGCACGGAAAGATTAATATTACCACCCAAGATGACGGCCCATATGTTTGATGCGCCACCACTCGGCGAGACGCCCGTAAAGAAGAGACCCAACTGTAATTCTGGTGAGTCCGGAAAGATGAGCACACCCAAACCATAGCCGAGCAGTGGCATAATAATGAATTGCGTGAGAAAGCCAATAATGGGCGCCAATGGTCGTGTCAACAAAGCGCGCAGCACCGTTACATCCAAAGCAGCGCCGAAATTTATATACAACAATGAGACGAGCAGCGCCACGGAGCCGGTGAATATGTGATCGATGATACGCGTACGTCGTATAATCGTCAAATCGAGTGCGTCTTCTGCGCGTTCGCTGCTATTGACGCGACGCACATAGACTTTGGTAGAGCCGAGGAAGAGCGCATCGATGGTGACGTTGCCGCGCCAAGTGTGTGTGGTGGGACTTATAACATCAGCGGGTATGAGATGTTCCACACTGGCAAGATGTGGATTTTCACTTAAAACCTCAAATGAGGCATCCGTTGGTAGATCTGTAAAGGTAGATGTAAGAGAGTAATGGTTAATGAATGGTGTTGGCAATTCTTCGGTCTATAGTAGAAGACAAATTAACGGTTTACGGTAATAATGTTATTGTATTGAAATTTTGTCGGTAGGTTTTACAAATTTCTTCAATATCACAGTTTTTTTTAATGACTAAATAGTTTAGATTAGGTGAGATCGCAGGGTTGATTCAATATCGATAAATCTGACCTGGACAGATATTCGTTCTTTGTGTTATCCGTAAACTACTAAAGGTGGATCACCAGATCCTCATAGATCGACGAAACGTTTTGAGCTTTCCACAAATTTATTGAGGCGGCTAATATCAATCCTAGCAACTTCGCTAGATTCGCCGAAGATGTGTCCACCGATATATTTCAGTCTTAATCTGGTTACAGTCAGGCAACAGAGAAGGGCGTGACAAATTGATTCCACCTCGCCTTCCTCTATACTCCATCATGGCAAAGAGCGTCCAACAGAATATTTAGCCACACCGCTTATGAGCTTATTGTCCAGTCAGAATAGCCATAATTGTGGCGAAATTGAGCTAGTAGTTCGGAGGTTCTCTTACCAGAAGAGGACTGGGCCGGAGGGATCACGCAGTTGCACTAGTTCTGGTTGTTGACCAGCTCTTTGTTGAGCTCACTGGCGGTCCAAAGTTCCAAAGCCAGAACGCAAAGGTATCAGAAAACCAATCGCTTATAAGCGAATGAAATTTGAAAATAATCTAAGGCTTCACAGTTTCCAGCGCTTCCGTTGTGACCGGGCATCCATGCGAGTCTAATATGGAAGAAGCTTTAAGCTATTGCTTAAGAGTTCATGCACTCCTTGACTAGTTTTGAGCGCACTGTCAGTAAAGCCGCTCGGCTATCGGAATGAATGTACACCTCTCTGTATGAAGCTGCACTTCGGAGCAGTACATCTACTGCTGCCTTGATAGCAGCCACCTTCGCTTAAAGGACGCTACAGTAGTCTGCAACTAAAGTTGATGGAGAGCTCTCTACAGTAGACTCCGATCTCAAGCAGGACCTCCGAGAAATGGTGTCTGACTGTGAGTAAACTTTTTCTATTTACCAAAAACTGTATTATTACAATAGATGAGCACACATAAAAATTTGATTTTTGAAAAAATTGTGGCTAAAAAAAGTAGCTTTTTGTGAAAAAATTTACACTTCAGAGTGGCTTAAAATTTTAAATTATCAAAAATCTTGTGAAAACTGAAAGCCAAACACTTCAGCCGTATCGGAGAACGCTATAAGAGAAAATTTCAAGGGTCGACACCGCAGTTTCAGTGAAATTTTCTCACCGACTCTGGAAAACGGGTTCAATATTGGGTAGTCGAAAAAGTCTTTTCGTATTTTGTCAATATATGTACATATGTCGTTGTAGTCGTATATCTCCAGTGCTACCAATCACATTGTGTCATACCATATAGTGTTAGAAACGTGAGATTTTAAGCCTCATTTAACCCGAAAAAAAATTCGGGGATGTCAAAAAAAAATTACAGCTGTTCAAAAATGAGTGAAAATAATGAAGAAATTCGCTATATTTTGAAAATTTTGTATAAAAAAAGGAAGAATGCCACGCAAACCACCAATGAAATTTGTGAAGTTTACGGAGACGATGCTGTATCAGTTCGTGTAGCACAACAATGGTTCGCTCAAAATTTCGAAATTTCGATTAACACTGATGAAAGTTTTGCACTGATGGAATAATGTCTCTAGCGGAAAATGGCAAAAAGTGGTCGACCAAAAAGGTAAATATTTGTTTATTTATTTATTATTATAAATATAAAAAAATAAGTCTAAATTTGACTGGAAATACGAAGAGACATTTTCGACTAACCATATTTTGGGAGCCATTTACACCAAGTTAAAAAACCTTACAAATACGTTCATATATCCGAAACTAATTGCCGGATCAACATGAAGTTTTCGAAGAATTTTATAAAAATTCGATGTTTTGAAATTTACATGCGGGTTTAACCCTTTAAAGCAGAATTTCCCCTTCGACCTTCAGCTTTTCTGCGGTCATTAAGCAATTAATAATAAGTTAACGAATCTAAATAAGCGAGTTATCATGCTGGAATTAGCTCCACTCTCTTTTCACTATAGAAAGGGCTTGATAAGAAATGTACGTGTTCGAAAGATAACTGCTAAAATCTCAAAATCTAAGGTGAGGCCTATCTAAGCCTACAAAACTGAAGTCATTTATTTGCTGTTGCTTTTTTAAATATTTACATGTGTATTTATAAGAACAAAAGCCATAATTACTGTTATTTTGTTTTTTGTTTTTATAATATTCGCTTTTGATTATAAACAATTATAATTTTTTTTTATGGCTATCACATAACCGCCGTAATTCACTCATTCTCTATTATAAAGCGTATAATATATGTATATCCATAAACACACTCGTACCTGTGAGTTCCAACAACACCTCGCCACTCGTACCCATATGCAATTGCAGTTGTTGGGGAGTGAATTTAGCATGCCAGCTGGGGGCGGCTGCCCTCAAGTCGCGCTTGCTCTCCGCGCCCAATTTGTATGGTGTAACTTGTTGCACTGCTGTGTTGACTGTTGTTGTTGTAGCGAATGTGGAAATTGCAGCGAGAAAAGTGCCACAAAACAATATTGTATGGGAATACATCTTTTGCGCAATTTGATAATTCAACAGGTGATTTAAAGAGGTTTAAGCTATATACATAGTATGTACAATCATACATATGTGCATGTATACGTATATGTAAGCGCTAACAACACAAAAACAATCAAAACGCTCACTAATTCGCCAATTGTTACACTAAAAAGTTGTTAAAGATTTCAGTTGGTGGTGTGTGGGGACGTGTAGAATCACACATACATACATATACTATAAGTATCTTTAAGTACACACTGCTTATCACACAATTCAGACGTTGAGTGGATAACTTGTAGATATAGTACTTATTTTTTATATTTCTTTACATTTCCTAACACTTCTACGAGAACTTCAAGACAATTTCAAAATTTACACAAGAGAAAGTAAATACAATAAGTCGCGTATAGGTAAAGTGAAAGAAATTAAATCACAACACAAAATGCCGAAAAACACGAAACGCAACGAAAATGTGTGCAAACACCGACGAAGCCAAGCTAAAGTCGCGACACCAGTAATTTAGTGAAAACAAACATTGAGCGCTTGTGCCGCTACACTGAGCCCGGATTGCGTGCGAGTTCTCCAGTTAAAAAAAAAAAAGTACAAAAGTCACGAAATCACACTCAAAAATTGAACTCGTGTCCGTCTGCTCCAGGCATGCTTTCATGCTCTTTTGCTCAAACCTCCGTCGACCGGCAAGTAGCAGCAGTAAAATGCGAATGAAGGTCTTGCGAGTATTTGTGTCGTCACCGAGTGAGTACAGCACAATTGGACTAAATATTATTGAACATTCCGTCGCCATTAATATTTTATGAACACTGAAAACTATTAGCTGCTCTAGTTTAAAAGTAGCTACACCTTCGTCACGCAACTGCGATAACACAGAATCTATTTTTTGTACACGTTTTTGTTGTAGCCGGTTTCTCAGATAAGACTTTTATCTCTTTATGCTCTTTAAGATCGGCAAATAGTATATGAAGTGAGGTGTATGACACAAAAATAGAACAATAAATATGATTAGATGAAGAGCAATAACTCACGCACACTTCACTCGCCCTTGAACGCTTGGGGTTAGGTGATGATTAAAAGGTGTTTTGAAATTATTTTAAGGGGATATTCTACTCTGAAGGCATGCATTTCTAATATATTTTGAAAAAGACAGCCTCGAGAAAATCGCGTCTTTTCTTTGATTAGTGCCGGCCGAACCAGTTTACATGTTGGGTCAGCAAATTTTTTCGAAAATAATGTGTCTTTTGAAAAATCCTCCTGAAGACATAATATTCTTGAATAGTTAAACTTTGAAAATATAAAAATATATATTTCTCTAAGTCTAGAATAATTATGCTTTTTTTAATAAAAATATAAACAAATAATAAAGGGCTAAGTTCTCTCCAACTGGGTGGTGTAACGACAATATTTTATACTCTCCAACTGGAGATTTTCAGAGAATTATTTTCCGATTTATTAATTATTACCATGCCACATACTAAATTATGGTACCTCACATACTATCACCAATCATATGGAGCAAAGTCAGCAGGATGTTCGAAAACCCTGGAAATAGTTATATAGGGGTTAGGTCAAGTTTTCGCTCAAATTTATCTATTTTAGGCACAAATGTTATGAGGAAAACATGTTCTGTAATTTGCATTGAAGATAATTCAAATATTGGCCGATTTATCCAGTATAAAGTCACCGGGAAGTTCGAAAATCTTTATATTAGATATAAAGGGGTTCAGTGAATATTTAAAATTGCCATTTTTCTTCAAATAAATACTGAACATATGTACAGCTAACCGTTTATATAAATTTAAACTCAATTAAATCACTCTGGCTCTCAAACTGTTGTTTTTGGAATTTACTGTTTACATATACTTAAGTGGGAATAGTGAAAACAGTACAATTGTAGCTGACAGGAATGGCTTTCACAACAACAGCCTAATAAATGCACACATTATTCCTGTAGCATGTGGAAGCCTCAATTAAATTGCTAGTTTATTGAAGCTTCACATAAAATCCATTAATTTAACTACCAACAACAACAATAGAATTGTGTGCTGTATTAGGCAACAATAAAGCACTGTCGCAATAGATTTCAACTGGCGCTTCTTATACACTCCTTTCTGTCATTTGTAAGTAATTTGTAATATAAAAAATTCTCTTTAAAAACTTACTTCACTGTGAGTTAGGAATAAATTGCTCCATGAAAAGGTTTACAACGCTGTAACACATTTATTTAAGGGATTCTCGCGAGTTAACCTCTCGCGCATACTTTTTACCGCGATGACATGAACGCACTTTCTTTGATTCCCGAAAAACCGAGTGAAAAATGCCACAACTGCTTAAATTACAAATTAACAGTAGCACAACACTTAAATTTGCACAAAAATTAAAATTTTTACTAATATGTTTTAGGATTTTCACTTTTTCACGCATTTCAATATACACAGCGGGGAAATAGTTTCAGAACTGCCTCAAGCTGCAAAGTGGCGCCGGAAAGTTTCCAATGCGCAGAGCTGTATTTACTGTCAAACTGTTTGACTTATTCCATTCACAGTGAAGTGGTAAAATAACTTTTTTTCATGAAAAATAAAATTTAAATTTACAAATATTTTATATATTTAAATATTAAATTGTTACCGCATCGGTTAAATAACCGTTTAATTATCCAACAGCGCTACCAGAAATTTCGGTTAAAGTTTTTACGAGTTTCTTAAGCACACAATTTCACAATTCTAACTGAAAGTCTTGTATATACATATATAATTTTATTTCAAAATATAAATAAATATAATGGAAACTTGATAAATCGTTTATTATATTTTGATAATAATTTAATTCCAGCGCCACCTAGTTTTCATATTTACGCTCTCACTAAAGTTGCAAAATAATTCACTTCTCATAGTGAATGGAATAATTTCCAGTTTCCCATGGGAAGTGCAACGCTGTGCTTTGACATGATCCGCCGCCATTTAGTCAGTTCCGTATAAAATTCCGTGCGCGTGTGATGAAATTTGATTATTGTGGCAAATAGCGAAAAATATAAAAGTTTTTGTTTCAAATTCGTAAATTAAGTGATCGGTAGTGTGTAGATAAGTGAAATAAATGAGAGTGCAGTGTTTTCCTATAGATTTGTTGGAAAAGTGTGCAATTATAGGTTCGTTAGGAAAGTGTGTAAGTGTAAGTGTAGTGAGTGGTCGCCGTGCGTTTGCAAAATGGAGAGCTTAGAAAGTTATTAGTGTTATTGAAAAATAAAGAAAAAGCAAACGACAGCATTGGATGCGCAGTGATTTCTAATATACGGTAAGTGTTTTCTCACCAATTTTGATATGAGACTCCTTTCAGGTGTGTACCCATAAATTTGTAAGCTGCGCACGCAACCTTGCTGTTCCTTATTGATTTCCTTTGGTGAGCTTTTTCGCTGTTTGCAAATTGAAAAGAGCTTTCGTGGAGTGTATGCAGTTAATATTTTTATAATTTGCATATTTTATAATCCACAACAAATATGCTACGTAAATCGGCAGGTTAGGAGATAACTTGATATCCTTTTAAGGTGTTAGGTGAGTTTCAGAAATTAAAAAGTGTATTTTTTCGGATATTTTATACATATGTACAAACATATATTTTAATTAAACAGTTCAGTCTATCAAAATATCATATTTAATAAAATATTTTGTGAAATTGTATTTAAAAGTTCCGAAAACTCAGCCATTGTAACCTGATCTTCCATCGCGTTCAGCATTGTCGAGGACAACATTACTCACTATTGGTTCATCTAGAATCAAAAATACTTCCTTAAGTCGAAAAGATAATAATTTAAAATTTTTAAGCCACTCTAAAGAGTATTTTTTCGCAAAAAAACAGAAACAAAATGTTTTTGGGAATCACCATATTGTTTAATATCAAATTTTTGACAAATCCTTCAATCATTACCGGTATTTATCTATAGTAATAATAATTATTTTTGTTTTTTGTATTAAGGTTATTTTAAACAGTAAAATCTCCCCCACCGCCAGAGAACTTTTATCGAAGGTCCTCTTACGGTTGCCTTATATTTCAATTTACGGCAAAACTACGAACCCTTTGGGAAAAAGTTGTATTACAATTTTGTAGATAATGGCAAAGTCTATAACATTTGTATAAACTCCTTTTCGACGTAACCTTAAAATTAATGTGAAAAGTTCAAATATCCAGGTTTTTGGTTTTTTAATTTCCAATTTTTTAAATATGGCAGTAAATATGTATACCATATAAACAGAGAACCGGACATGCGGCATGCAATACTAATCGCACAATGTTGCATATATTTAGGCGCTGCTGATTGAATGTGGCAAAATAAGATGGGCATACATACATACATATATAGACAAATCCAATATTAAATAAAAAAAGTATTAACATATTAGAGATCACAATTAATTTTTAACGACAAGCATATTCAACTGTTTTCCAATATTTGTTTAATATTCAATGAGAGGAAAAGAGATTCCAAATTCTAGAAACCCAAATGTAGATTGTTAAAGCCATGTTATCTTAGTGATGAAGCGGCAAATACTCAACAATGAATGAACTACACAAATATGTAAATATTTACTTGACTTTTACATAGTCTGGCGGGATTTTGTATACAATAGTTTCCGTAATTGTGGTTGTCTATACATACTATATTCCTACGGTATAAGCATACATACATATGTGATTGCGTGCTTTTCCAAATTTCTGTTTTGAACAAGAAATTAAAGCGATAATGACGTGTTTCCATTTCTAAAACACAACTATAACAAGCAACGCTAGATGTTGTAGTAAAAAATTAAAATTAAAATCTCTTATCAATTACGTGACTGTCATCAACATATCTCTCGTACACTTTATTTCATTAATATAAATGCTTAGTAACTCAAATTACAACAGAACGAATTATTATAAAAAAAAAAAATTCGATCCTCCGCGTTAATATGTATACCTCTATTATGTGGAAGCAATGTATTTTCTAGTATCTGTAGTGATCGGGTTTGAATGGACCAGTTTTGGGCACACCCAAGTATTTGGATTGCTCGTCACTCAATTTGGTTAGCTTCACGCCCAATTTCTCCAAATGTAGACTGGCGACCTCTTCATCGAGTATTTTCGGCAACATATGTACATCTACGTTGTATTTGTCGGCCTTGGTCCACAACTCGATTTGTGCCAGCACTTGATTACTAAACGAGTTGGACATCACGAAGCTGGGATGACCATGCGCGCAGCCCAAATTGACCAAGCGTCCTTCAGCCAAGAGAATAATATGGTTGCCGTTGGAAAGAGTATAACGATCGACTTGTGGTTTGACATTAATCTTCTCCTTGGCATTGGCATTCAACCAGGCGACATCGATTTCACAATCGAAATGACCAATGTTACAAACGATCGCATCGTCGGGCATGTGTTCGAAATGTGCGCCAGTAATGATGTCCTTGCAACCAGTTGTTGTTACGAAGATGGTGGCTTCTTTGCAGGCCTCCTCCATGGTGGTCACTTCATAACCTTCCATAGCCGCTTGCAAAGCAATGATGGGATCGATTTCGGTAACAATAACGCGTCCGCCGAAACCACGCAGCGCTTGGGCACAACCTTTGCCCACATCACCATAACCGGCAACACAGCACACTTTGCCAGCAATCATCACATCGGTGGCACGTTTAATACCATCAATTAGCGACTCGCGACAACCATACAGATTATCGAATTTGCTCTGCAAGTGTAGAAGAGTAATAATTTTTATAAAAAAAAAAACATTGTTTCATCTGAAAAAAATACTAACCTTGGTCACCGAATCGTTGACATTGATGGCTGGCACACCGAGACGTCCCTCCTTCACCATTTTATACAAATTGTGTACACCAGTTGTTGTTTCTTCGCTCAAACCCTTAATGTCCTTCAGGTATTGTGGGAATTTTTCATGCACCAAGTTAGTCAAATCACCACCATCATCAAGAATCAAGTTCAAGGGTTGACCATCTGAGAACACTAAGGTCTGTTCAATGCACCTGAAAATTTGAAAAATTTAGCAAAAGTTATTAGTTAAAATAAATATTACAGATTTCTTCGTTATTTTTAATATTGCCTCACCATAAGTATTCTTCATCGGTTTCACCTTTCCATGCATAGACTGGGACTCCCGTCTTGGCAATAGCTGCAGCAGCATGATCTTGGGTACTGAATATATTACAGCTTGACCACTGAACCTGAAAACAAAAAAATAAATAATGTATCTAATGAATTGGTCCCGTATGGCGACAACAAACAAAACTATTAACGTAGCATCGCTTTGAACTCTTGGCCTCAACAGATAATCAACAAAAGCATACTTAGAAATTACTAATCACATACGTGAGATTCTTATCTACGATATGCATAATGTATGAGCCTGTTTGACAATTGACTTGCACACTTAGAGAACAAAAACATTAGTGATAAGCATTTTAAGATTTCCGGTTGAGGTCTTCCTCCCAAAATATAGTTTAACTTACTTCTGCGCCCAATTCCGTGAGTGTTTCTATTAATACCGCGGTTTGTACTGTCATATGGAGACAGCCAGCAATACGCGCACCCTTCAGCACCTTTTGTGGCCCATACTTCTTGCGAATGGCCATCAGACCGGGCATCTCATTCTCAGCGATGATGATGGCTTTGCGTCCCCATTCAGCAAGACTAATGTCAGCTGAAATTAATTAATTTGGGAATATTAGCTTTTCTTGTGTTTTATAGTAAGATTTATAAATTCCACTTCTGTCCAATTTAATGCAACAGCTGATAACTAACCGCGAAACTTAACCTACATCCCATACTTACCAACTTTGTATTGTGGCTTCATTTTAAAATACGTTGTTTGAGTAAGACCTATAACAAATGTTTAGTTAATACTTTAATCAAATTTACAACTACAATTTACAAAATATAGTTAAATGCACGAAAATCCAAGAACTTACTTGCAACCGGCACGAATGGAGATGGAGGAAAAAGTGAATTTTTGAACAGTTTGTCTTTTGCAAGAAACCCAGCACGCGTTTACTATAAATAAACGAGCAGGGTTGCATCTGCTTCTCAAATATAAACAAAAAACTGGTATAAATGAGCCAGGTTATTTAATATAAAACATTTTTATATTAACAAATAAATAAACATTTTTTATATAACATGAATATATAATATAATAAAGAAATTTAAAAAAATATGTGTTGACGAATATAAAACGTCCACTTCATAAGTGAAGCATACTAACAAAACACATATTCTTATGGACGCAGTTATTGAGACAGCTACGCAACTACATAACTGTGTCCATAAGAACGTGTATTTTAATATTTGACAGATGTCGCTCGCAGTCTGTCGCGCTCTGTTGTTCAGAGCGTTACATATCATGTAGAAAATGTTGACTTCATATGGACAGTATAACGTATTAATATACTGATATACTTGTAGCTACAGCTAATAATTATATAGACTTCGTGAAATCATGTAACGGCTTTTGAAAAATTTTGATTTCTTTATTTCTTTTATTATATAAATATCTGTACAATTTCAATTCGCAGAGTAGCCAAATATGGCAATGCTTGATTTCCAATTGAATCCAATTGGAATGTTGGACTGAAGAATGGTGAATAGCAACTGGGTTGTAGTTTAAACAAATGTCACAATAATATTATTTATTATCTTATTCACGCTGCTTCTATATGCAATTATTTTATGAAATGGTAAAATGTTTTTGTTTTACCTCAAAATCATTTTATTCTTTATAGCCGGTTCACACATCTACCATATTAAAATACTCACCACTCCGAAACTCCAGTATTGCCGTTTTGCCAGGAAAGTACTTTTTTCATGCGCAACGAATTGGAATATGCGAGCACAATTTGCTCATCCCTGGTTTCACAGTTGTGCGCGAGAAGCCGAATTGACGAGACGTGAAAAATTTTATTGAGCGTGAGTGTAATTAGTGCTGGCTGAGCTGCTTTTATAAAATTCTCTGCTAATAGTGGTAAATGGTTAACATTTTTTTAAGTGTGCTTGGCATTTTCAACTATTAACAAATTAAATAGTCAAAATTAAAGTGCAGTGAATTGAAGTAAAGTTCTGTGAATTAATTAAGCAAATGTGTTTAGGAACAAAGTGTGAATTTGTGAATATAACAATACACTTGGAAATAGCAGTTTTGTGTGTATCTTCGCTGCCGAAAAGAAAGCTTTCGTTTTAGCCAGAAAGAAAAACAACAAATTATACACTACGAAGGATATGTGAGCAGCCGTCAATCATTGTTGAATATTAGCAAATTTTCGGGTAAATGACTTATTTTGCTATTATATTTACGTTAAATATGGATATTAATTTGATTTTATGAAATAAAATATAATATTTATAATTGCGCGCAGTTGTGTTAGTGTTGGTGTAGAAGCGAGGTCAAAAAAGTATGCCCAAAACTAATGGCTGTTGCAAGCATTCAGAATCGTCAATGCGAAAATGTCGCCGTTTTTTCATTTCTTTATGTGTTGCCTTGTTGCGTTTGTTCTAAATGAAAAAAATATGCTGACGTGCAATAGTAATAAATGTACAAAAGAACAATAAATTCGATTTTCATAGCACAAATTGTACTCGGATAATGAAACAAATTAATGCACAAAGTTGGCTAATATTATATTTTGTTGTTGGTAGTGGTGGTTGTGGCAACAAGTAATAAGACATAGTTATTGGATACACAGCAACGACTACAACAAAATTTTTTAAAAATAAAACAATAGAGCAATAGCAACAACGGTTACTTTATTAGACATTCGAGAGAGCTAGCGTTGCAACAACAATGACAACAACACCCTACATATAATTTTCGTGCGAAAACAGAGTACGCGGCAATAGAAACGAAAACAAAAACAGGTTTCAACATTGACGCCGACGCTGGCGTCACTGCCACGGTTATTTTGACTGCTGCGGCGACTGCCTTTACTACTAGCGCTCTTTAGCACGTTGAATAGGTGGGGCAGCACGTTGCCAGTGTTGCCAAATAAACCTAGACTCTGACCGATACAGTTGCGCGCGCGCTCTCTTAAAAATGTTAATTTTGTATTGGTCAAGTTTCGAAATGTTATGATTTGAAATTCAAATTGGTTGAAGAGGTATAGATATGTGAAGCAGATTGGTTGATAAATGAATATGCCAAGCTGTACTAGTGGAAATGCTAACTTTTCGTAAGCCATTGCTTAGTAGCCAAACAAAAAGGGAGTAACCGCATACTATTTGGTAGGTTGATGACGTCAGTTTTGAACTTCACTATTATTGTCGATTTGTTTTACCTTTTTTGCGTTTTTTTTATTAAAAAATTAAATTAAATGCTTATATTAATTTATTTTGTATGAAATATGTATATATTAATTTGTAGCATTCTAATACAAATAATATGTTGTTGAATTTAAATATTGGTTAGGTCTATATTAACATTGGTAAGAGCAGAATTCTTTGTCACTTTTGGTATGCCAGTCCTTGGAACCTTCTTTAAGTTTTTATTAGTTTAGATCGAATTGTTGGGTTAGCTTCTCCAGAGGATATTCTATTTGATGGTCAGTTATTTTTTAAATTATTATTTATTGCTAAGCAAAACTTTTTATACCCAAATACAAATCATAATATATACAAATTCTATAAACCATTTATTTTAAGTTTTCAACTTTATTTCGTAGAAAGAATTAGTTTGTTGGCAATTTTCGTATATTTTTTTATTTTAATTCTCGTAATGTTTTTTTTTTCATTATCCCCTCAACTCAGAAGTTTTTTTTGCATAATTTGGTCAGAATTAGACCCAAACAATATAGAATTTTAATAATAATTAAAAATCCACATTAATAATATCATAAAAAATACAATTTTATCATTTCTGCTCAAATAACAATACATAAATTGCGAAAAATCAAAAGATATGTACCATATGTGTTTATTGTCTGCTCGGGTTGACCTGTCAAGCACAGTGGTACAATTCCCATGATATCGCCAGTGCATTGTGTGCACTTTTCTATGTCAATGTTTATTTGCTTTATAGGTTTGATTTTATCTGACAGTTTGTTCCTTAGCTTTGCTTATTCGTTTGACAGTTGATTCTTTGCATGATCTACTTTCATATGTATGTATGTATGTACATGTGTACATTTATGCCAAATTGTTTGTCAGTTTCAAACATAGTCACGTAAGTCTGTTTTGTATATTTGAAGT
This sequence comes from Bactrocera neohumeralis, assembly GCF_024586455.1. Lineage (NCBI taxonomy): Eukaryota > Metazoa > Arthropoda > Insecta > Diptera > Tephritidae > Bactrocera > Bactrocera neohumeralis. Next base: position 36,248,628 of record NC_065922.1, on the reverse strand, counting down.
GAATTCCATTATTTTTGTTTGCTCTTATTTTTCCACCCTAAATCATTATTGCGAAAACAATGCAAACTGACAGTCGCCAATCAGCAGTTCATCTGTACATACAAACATACATACATACGTAAAATCGAGCCCTTTGTGTCAGTGGCTGCGGCAGCTGCTATTTTGTTATTTACATTATTTTATTTTATTTTTTAAACTCGATGTTTCTATTCAATGTTTAATGGAAGTTGTGTCCGCTTGTTTCTACATTTTCGAAGTATTTTTTCGAAATTGTTTATTTAAATACTAAGATATATAAATACATGCATACATACATACATATAATTTGAGTTCACATAAAATTAAAAAAAAATTAAATTTTACATTTTTCACCGAGTATTTTTCTAGCATTTCGTATTCATTCAAAATAATCGTCCACTTGACTTGAATGACAAAAGAAATCATACAAAAATATATTTGTTCGTATTGTCTATATTTATAAGAATAGCGACATGAGTAAATATGTATGTATAAAATACAGACAAAAATGTGTTTGTTCATACCATAAGATACTCGAAAGATTCTTGATCCACACATCTCGCTGCGAATCTACTTATTCGCCACTTTATTTTATTTTTATATACACACATGCATACATATGTACATACATACATATACAAAGCATAAGTATTTTATTCGGTTTCTATATAATGTATTTGTCAATTTAAGCCATTATTTATTCACCGTCGTTTGAGTATTCTTTGCTTTAGTTTTTAGTTTCATATCATTCTCGCTATTTGTGTTGTCTTCTCTTTTGCGTTTGTCTCTTTTGTTGTTGTCTCATTAATTTGTTTTTGTTCGGATTATTTATGAATGCATGTATTTGTTGCTTTTGTTGTACAATTTTATTCGTACAATTCTGTAGATTTTGAGGTTTTGCGGTCGTTTCGTGCCGCAACTTTTATTTTTCGTCAGCCGCTAGCACACGCACTGGGCCGCGCGCTTTGCCACAGCTTGTTTAACACCCGCGTTTGCGTGCCGCAGTCTGCTTGCGTGTGTGTGTATGTGAGTTTTGGCGTTGGAGGCACTGGCGGATTACGTCATTTTGTTAGACTTTCAGTTGCTTAATTTTTGTCCGCTCGCTTGCTTACTTAATAAAGCTCCCATGTGCTATGTGCTGGTCTTCGCAGTTGTAAAAATGTTTTTTGTTCGGCTGCAGTGCTGTCGTGTTTTTCTGTTGTCCTTGGGTTGGCTATAATTTTTCGGTGAGTTGTAGACACTTTAAATTTCCTTCACAAAAATTTCTAAGAATCTGGCTAGGTTTTTAATTTCGTTTTCTGAAACAAGTAATGTTTTATTTTTGAGCGTATCGCGTAGCGGCAGAATTCTGCCGGGTTGACAGTTCTCGACCGGATAAAAAATCCGGGTCCGTTCTGGTTACGTAGACCCGATTTTAGTTTTAATCATTCCTCAATAGTTCCAGGTAATTCCCCTGTTTCGATACTCCTTTGTCGGATTAAAATTTTTGATTGTTTTTGTTGTTTGTGGCGGCGGAAAACATTTCACAAATAATTTTAAAGATTGCTGTGAACCTTACCTTACTTTACTTTGTGTACAGACACAAATACTCGTCCGTTTAGGTTACTTAGACTCGGCTATGTTGGAAACAGTATAAATTCTAGTAACATTTTTTTATTTTTCATCTTACGAAAGTCAAGATTATCGTTTCAGTGATAGTTTCTATGGCAATATATGTATGTATGTTATGGTAAAATAGTTGAAGTACCTAAATTGGAGACATTTTGATGGGTAACCGAGTCCTTTCTCTATTTATCCCATGCGTCAGAATAATATACGATAATTAAAAGGTCGTAAGGTTCACAGTCGCGATCGAATATCTGTTACAAGAATAATGAGTTTTTTGTTATTTGGTATGATAAGTATCATCTGATCAAATTTGACCCGGACTGACAAAAAAAAAAAAAACAATCATGGCAACGCTTTATTCAATTTTCCATACACTAGTTATGTATATGCCTCGGCTGGGATGGCCTTCAGTGCTTTCAGCGAATTGTTCTTTTTTTCGGTTTTGGCCAATTTTTTGAGCGCCATTCGCTAGATAATTCGACAAATTTTCGTTTATTCTTCAGAAATAATGCGTTTGATTAAATCAGAGTCCTCGGCTACGTTGTCAAGCATCACTTTTCCGCCTTGTACTCAACGTCGTTTTTGCAAAAGATTCAGGTATTTAGGTATGAGTCCAACGTTGATACGCTTCGTACCCAAAACATTAACCAAAATGTGTTGAATTGATATATGTATGTATAAGTGATGTTCAGATCCTCATCTATGTATCTCTCTGATACCAACACGACGATTTTCAATCATAACTCTTTCGAAGTTATCGTCATTAATAGAGGTGGATTGAGGACTCGTGTGAGCAAAGTTTTCGATGACTTCATGATCCTCACTGTATAATTTCCGACACTCAAATACTTTCGTTCCCAAGTAGATTCCCCAAAACACTTTTGTAACATTTTCAACGATTCCGTACCCGCGAATCCGTTGGTAATACAAAATTGCTTGCTGGTCAAAAAATGTTCTATGGTAAAAATAGTGTCGTAAACAAAGAACTGCTAAGCACACATAAATTGGCATATGGAAATCACTCGATCTTTTTTGAATTGTATCAATCTAAGAAAAAATTGTTTACTGCATCTGTTTTCGCACGCAGTTTAAATGGACTAGTCCGGGTCAAATTTGATCAGACGGTACACTTGGAATTCTCTCATATGTTTTCCTCACAGCTAACAATATTTTTTAATATGAAACTGACTTGGGTGACAAATAATTTTTTCCGAAGTATGTATTTTTTTCAGAAAATAAAAATATAAAAGGAGGCAATGTTTCTTTTAGAATAATAATTATAATTCATATAAAATTGTACATGAGTAACACCATCGAACCAAATTTGTGCGTTCTAAAATCACAAATTCAAAAGTAGCGCTTGAACTCAGCTTTTTTTAATCATTACACTGCTTCGTAATAATGAATCACAAGGCTAAAAGCAGCAACAGCAACCATCATAGAACTGTCGATACTGTTGCTGATTGCATGCGCCACTGGAAGTCTCAACACTGACTTCATCATCTTTAGCGGCAACCACAAACAGTTAGCAGTACTAAAATGAGTAACAAAAACCGCAAGTGTAATAAAATGAATACCAATATGTATGTATGTATGTATGTACACATTTACATCGCCATACACTGAGAAATATAGTAATAAACCAAGAATAAATGCAAGCTTAAAATTATTATGAGTAATGGTATGAGCATGTGCAGTAAAACATATTTACAGCTTCATACATATGTATGTTTGTATGTATATACATTTTTGTACGTAAGTGTAAGTAAAAAGTCTGGCTTAAGCCTGACTTTTGTGCAGCGTTCTATTGCTACATTTGCAGTTGCTAAATTTGCACCAACCAACCGAGCATGTCGCGTCGTCGACCGACTGACAAACAGCAAAGAATCGGATATATACGACATACATATATCTTATATATGTATGTATTCGTCTGTAATGCTTCTAGTTACTTAATTGAATTCAATTCGCTTACATGAATCAAAAAGCACAAGAACGAATGCTGAAGTCAAAAGCGACGAAGAAGAATAATAACTAAAATTATAAAGGTAGAGCGAATAGAACTTGTTAGACGGCTAAAGAAGATGAAAATACATAGGTTATTCTATACATACAAACATATATATTTATGGATACAATGAAGTCAGTTAAGATTCTATTTATCTAGTGTGGTCTATGTTTTGCTATTCTTCTAAGTAAATAGAAATAACATTAAATTTAACATTGAAACATTGAAAGCGGAAAATACACATAAGAAAGTAATAAATACATATGTATACTATACATACAAATACTTATAAAACTTATACATATGTACGTAAATGTGTATGTACATAAGTGTAAAAGTACTAACTCTGCACCTAAGCTGCTTTGAAGATTAGTTAAAGTCAGTAGCGCTGGATATCTTCTCAAAATAAGTGGATAAAAACGTGATGACCGATAATAAATGCGAATATATACATACATATATGTATGTATGTTTGTTTCTGACGAATACGATTATTTAGGTTTTATGTGTTTATTATATAGAAATAAAAAAATGTAAACCAAAAAATTGCAAATAATTGAATGTTTCAACTGAAGATATTAGGAAAGGAGAGAAAGAAAGAAATAGTGAGATCTACATTAAGGGGCTATATCCACTTGCAAGTCAGAAAAGTTGTTTATGTGATTTTTTTAAGGAGGACTATATTTAATAATTAAATAAAAAATTATCTTTAATGAAATTTAATAATCGGCGATTCATTTTGGAAAATTTTGGATTCTCTTGATTCCATAACCAATTTTCAGGCGGACCTCCCAAAAAGGGTCTGGTGGTGAGAAAGACTTTTCCGATTTAAATTATCTTATGTAAATCCAATGTTCAATACTATTTTTATTACCATAGATGAATACAGATAATATTATATGTCAATATTTTGATTTTGAACAAAATGACAGCTTCCAACTATTTTTTTTGTGATAAAATTCACAAAATTTAATAGAAATAGAAATTTGTATTTAAAATCTTATCCCTTCGATCTTATCTAACAAATATATATTCTTATAACTGAAGGTCTTCGGAAAATTTATGCATCCGTTTCCTATAAATTTTCCGCACCGACGCTGAAAACAGCAATTCGAGAAAAACGTGTTTAAATTTTTGTGTAGAAATCTCTGAAACTAATTGCCGGATCAACTCCAAATTTTCGGAAAATATTCTGAAATATAGGTAGATAGAGTGGATGTCTGACAACACATCTAGGCTTTCAGTAGGCTCATTGTGAAACCACCAGAACCAAAATCCGTCACAAGTGTATAGTCGGGAATGAACTGGCTGATGAGCTTGCCTACTATGCATTAGCATGGTGGGGGTAGAACCCTGTATCGCGGTTCGTCCTTATGGCATAAATGAGCGGCTCCACCAGGAGGAAATATTTGGCAGGTAAAAGTAGTGGCTACAACTCCCAGCCATCCGCCAGGCCAAGTGTGTAATGGGATATTACAACCTCTGCCGGTTTGAAACCTCCCTAGTAACAAATTCCGGCTAGTTGTCGCATTTTATACTGGCCATTATAGGCTCAAGAAGCACTTATTCAACATGGGCTCTTGTGCAAACTGCCGAAAGCTGCTACCACTTGTTGATAGACTGCTCAGCAGTCTGCAGGCACAGGATTAAGGTCCTTGAATTGGTTTCCGAATAGGGCTCACATCGCCTCAAAAGCAATGGTATTTTTCAATGTGCTAGGGCTATGTGAGTCGTCGGGACAGAGGGGAGAGCACAATAGACCTTATGTCACGTGAAAACCTCATTTAATATCTATATAAATCTCCTTACTTTATTATGTCCTCTCTGAACCACCTCCTGCATCAGATGGACCTCATCAGTACAGAAAGTTTTATTTATGCAAACTGCGAAACATCTTCATGAAATCCTCGACCCATAGTTGTGATTTTTTCCTATACAAAGCTTTACATTCGCATAGAATTTTTATAGGCTCTTCTTTTTTCATACTTTCTGACAGATTCTATAACATTCATTGTAGTTGTTCCCAGTCTGCTGGCATGTCTGCTTATTAGATAGTGAACTCTTAGCACAATTTTAATAGTCGTCATAGGCCGTCCATATTCCATTCATGCCCCGTTTGTCTGCTTGTTGCACAATTCAGTGTTTGATTCCACCCAGTCTCAGCCATTTTTATAACTTGTTTGTCGATTAAGTATATATTATAGGTAACCCTCTATTTCGGAGTCTAATTTGTAGGGTCGTGGCCGCTCTGGCTAGTTCATCTGCTGTACAGTTATCAGGAATACCTTGGATCCCATTGCAGATCTCTCGTGAAATAGCATGCTAGATCTACTAAAAGGTTTCGGCATTCTTTAAATATCTTCAATCAAACCCTCTGAAACTTTAGTGAATTAAAAACGGATGGTTATCTGCGACTTAGAGTCTGAAACACCAGAACACCTGCTAATGGACTGCACAGCTGTCTGTAGGCGCAGCACCTAGTAGTATATTGGAACTTATCAATTTGCTGGGGCTAGTTGAGACGCTGTGACTTAGGAGAGGGCATAATAGACCCTAGGTCCCGGTGCAATCCTCACTTACTTTCTAATCTAATCTAAAATTTGTAATTATAAATATCTATGTACCTTGTTGGGAGTATACTCTTTGTCAAAACAAGGGGGACTCTGCAATACTTTGGTAGACGGAAGGCGATTCTAGTATCTAATTTTGCTGAAAAGACACTATTTTTTACTCGGTTATCTACTTTGGACCCATACGTATATATATATACGGTTATCCTTGTGTTCTTGTCCACCTCTCCCCTTTCCCCACTCTTCTACGGAAGGAAAGCAATTTGAGTTCAACTTTATAAGATTTCGACAATTTTTTTAAATTCGAAAGTTTCTTAACAAATACGTTTTTTCTGAATTTCTGAAACAAAGTTGATGTTATCAATCTCATCTTTCACCTTTTCCTAATATATAAAGAAATCTACATATATACATATGAACTTTTAACACTATTTAATTAATTTGTTTTATATTTATTTAACATTTTTTATATAAAAATTTTAAATATTTTCTACTTTGTAAATATGTATATATTTTTCTTATTTCTTATTTTTTCTTAATATTTTACCAAATAAAATATTTAAAATTTCAATTTGAAAATAACTCAAAATATAAAGAACAATTCAATTTTTAGCTATTCAATGAGATCACGTACGATGCACAAAATTAAAATGCCCGCATTTAATACACTACAAATGAAATTGATACGGCATAAATCAAAAATCAGCCGTCGAAGCAAGTAACTGAGCCATTTATAATATGTATTTATTAGCTCAAAGTTGGTAGAGTAATGCTATGGGGGAGCATAAACTACAAAAGCGAGCAGCATACGGCAGCACAAGTGGGGTGGAGAGCCAACTTGAGTGGCAGAACTTAGCATGATGTCACTTTCTATACGTGGTAAATCCATTTACTTTCAATACATATACATATATGTATGTATGAACTAACAAACATCCACTAATGCCGGTGTGGCGTCAAAGGCGCCGGGCGGCATTGGACACGCAAACAAAGTATGGATTTCAGATACTATATGTATATATATAGAGATATTTGGCTACAAATAGCGCGGTAATATAGCGCTGAAGTATTCGTGCGTATTCGTGTACACAACAAACTTCGAAGTGGAGGCGAACAGGCGACAGGGCGTTACTGGGCGACAACTTTTGCTTGCCTTGAGGTAAAGGGCAAGGAGCGCCGGTTAGCAATATTTGAGGGAAATATAAAGAAAATCAGCAAAAAATTTTGTCAACGCAATATAAATATATTCGTAGTATATGTAGACTTAATATAAGCATTAAGCGTATAAAGCCGTCAGCACCGGCTGCCTTTTCTTTGTATGTGTGTATTTATAGTATATCCATGGAGTAAAAATCGATAATACCGTTTTGCTTTCTTTGTGCTCCAACTCTGCGGTGGCAAGCAGTGACAGCAGTAAATACGTCAAAGGATTTTAATTCGTGTTTTATTCACTTTTTTCGCCCTTACTTATGCTTAATGCTGAATCCTTTGCTCTCTGCTGCTTGAGTGCGCACTTTTGGTTTGAAATTGGGAACACATAACCTGTGTATATGGTACATAACTTGTATATTTGTAGTTATATGTATATCCTTGTTAACGATGTAGTATATACTTTCATAATGGAATACATAAAAATATTCAAGGACAATGCTTTGCAGCTGCTCGCTACGATTTTACGATTTCACCGGATATAAATTTTTTGTAGTCTAAAGGAATTTTGTGTATAATAAATGTTTTTTATGTATATGTATTTAATATGTACATATATAAAGACTTTATTGCGAAGGAGTTGCCAGTCATTTCAAATCGCTAAGCATCTGTTAGATAGTTGATGTCCTTCACTTAGAGGAGTACCTTGCCATAAAGCATAAAGCCAAATGCAAATATTCAAAAATGTAAATATTTATTTATTTTGGTTTATTTATTTGTTTTTGTTTTTTTACTGATATTTGTTTATGTACTTTCATTCTTTAAAAATCAATTTCTATGCGCGCGTCTTCTTTTAATTTATTTGTTCAAATGCGTGATTAAAATACTAATAATAAAATGCAATACTCAGCGCTATACACAATAACAATAGCAATAACCACAGCAACCTTATCAATTCCAACAATTGGAAGTGTGTAAATAAATGTTAGAAGGTTAACGTGTTGCCGCTGTCTACTACGTACATGTGTATGTACGTCAGCCGGAGGGTTGCTTACACAAAAATAGAAATTATTTTCACTTTCATTTATTTTATTTTCCAACCATAGTAAATGACTAATAACCAGCTGCTGTGTGCCAGCCTCCCCTTCGCGCTTGCTTAGTATGACTGCTTTGTTTGCTTAACTACTGGCAGGGGCGGAGGTGGGGTTGAACGTGCGCTAAATGCGTAATTTTGCAGCTTTAGTGCTTTTAAAGTGGGTGCAATTAGTTGGGTGATACGGTTGTCAGGGGTGAGTGGTATATTCATAAATTGTTACAGTAAAAAGAAATATATCTTTTTTGTTTTTATACAAATTATTGGTAAATATTTTGAATTATTTTAACGTATTTGTGAATTAATTTTTTATTTAAAATATATGAATATACAAAATTTTATTTTTTAGTTTTTTTTTTTTTTTTTTTTTTTTTTTTTTTTTTTTTTGCGTTTTTTTTTTTTTTTTTATTTTTTTTGAAATTTTTTTTTTTTTTTTTTTATTTTTTTTTTTTTTTTTTTTTTTTTTTTTTTTTTTTTATTTTTTTTTTTTTTTTTTTTATTAATTTTTTATTATTTTTTTTTTTTTTTTTTTATTTTTTTACATTTTTTTTTTAAATTTTTTTTAATTTTTTATTATTATTTTTTTTTTTTTTTAATTTTTTAATTTTTTTTTTTTACTTTTTTTATTATTATTTTTATTTTATTTTTATTTTTTTTTTATTATTTTTATTTTTTTGTTATTTTTTTTTTTTTTTTATTTTTTTTTTATTATTTTTTTTTTTTTATTTTTTTTATTATTTTTTATTTTTATTTTTTTTTTTTTTTATTATTTTTTTATTTTTATTTTTATTATTTTTTTTTTTTTTAATTTTTTTTTATATTTGTATTATATATACCTTGAAGTTTGATTGTCCGTCTTTCTGTATATACGCAAATAGTCACTCAGTTTTTGAGATATCGCTCTGAAATTTTGCATACACCCTTTTCTACACAAGAAACTACTCGCTTGTTGGAATCAGAGGTATCGGACAACGTTAGAATATAGCTGCCGTACAAATTGATCGACCAAAATAAATTCCTTGTATGGAAAACTGTTTTATATGCCAAGATATCTTCACGAGGTTTGGCGCAGAGTATTTTCTAAGACAACATTGGAATCCCGGAATAAATTGTTCAGTTCGGCTCACTGTAGCTGTCATACTATGAACCGATTTATCAAAACCAAGTCAAACAACATGGCTAGAAAGAACTAGCAAAACCATTTCTGTTAGATGCAAACCGTTAAATGGTTACGTTTTCAGATATTGTTATACTACGAGTATACATATTATTGGTTTTTTTTTTTTGTACTTAAATTACGTACAGCAGTAAGTCCTGATTTTGGTCAATTCACAATTTGGTCTTGTGAAAAAATTTTATTCCATTTTTTTTGATTTTCGAAATATACACATAAACTTAAATATTTTATTTTATTTATTACGTATACATACATATGCACATACTACATACATACATATGTATGTATATATTTTTTTAAAGTTAATTTTTTTATATTTTTATACATTATTTCAAATATTTTTTAAATTAATTCTATTTACTTTAATTCTTCCAATTTTCATTTTAATTAGCGATTTTCCGTAATTAAGCTTGTGCATTCAAATATTTCCTTGCCTTCATAAAACTTTGGTTGCGTATACGCCCTGCAGCACATTCCTTTAATCCTACACAAAAACTTCTTCCCAATTTCACTAAACCTTAAAAAGCATAAACACAAATTTACCTAACTAACAGTGGGCAACCACGCCCACTTCTTCTCGCCATCACAGCACTTTCCATGTATTTATTGCCGTAGTTGTGCTGCAGGTGTTTTTTGTTGTAGCGCAAACTTTTTCTATACCTGTGCATACCTTGCAATAATTTATTTAGTGGCGTTGTTGTTGCTGTTTGTTGAGTGCAACCCTCCGAAAGCCACAATTCTATGCACAATACATACATACAGATGCGTTTTTGCGCCCCAACGCCACGCAAACGCCTGCCATTATGCAATCGGCCCGCGCGTCCGCTCGCTCAAACGTTAAGTGCATTGCACTTTTAAGTGCCGGCCGGTTTGTGCAGCGAGCAGCAGGTTAGCAAACGGGCTTTGCCGTTAGTTGGCAATTATATTGGTAAGCCAGCCGCGCCATCGTCCCTCGGCGCCTCTTGCAACTGCCGCTTAGCGCCACATTTACACTAACAACAAAAAAAAAAGAATTTCCACATTTACACTAACAACAAAAAATAATAACAGCATTTCCTCACCACCACCAGCGACCGCTTTGCTTGCAACATTGCTATTAGCTGATGTGTGTGTGTGCAATGCTTGCAACTTTACGTGGCATGCTGGCAATTACATGCAGTTTTATTATTTAATTTTACTTTTTTTCATTCTTGCTTCTTATATTTTCGCACTTTTCTAGCTGACTGCATTCGTTCGTTCGCTCGTTCATGCAATGCAGCTTGAGTTTGTGCCGCTTGCTTGTTGCCTAGCGTGTAATTTCGTTATAATATGCATGTGTATGTGCGTTTGTTTTTCTCTTTTTTTCGCTCCGAAAAGTAGGTTAGAAGTTTCTGCACTCACATGCAAATTCATTATTCTGCCTTGTTATTACCCCAATCCAGTCTTACTCCTCCTTCGTCCTCATCTCTTCGCATGTCAGTTGTGACTTACTATACCGCCGCCGCCGCTGCCGTCCTCACCGCTGCCGAAGTACACTTCTGTGCGCCTGAATTGAATTACTAAGTGCAATGAAGCAGTTTTCAACAAAAGTTATTGTATTACTTTTCATATTATATAACTTGTGCAAATGCTTAGCCTGAATGTGTTGTTGGCTTGTGGGCTTTTGTTTCGCATTCATTCACCGCTCTGCAAAGGGTGTTGAAGTTGTTAATACTTCAGCAAACTTTCACCTAGACTCGGGCGTGCTTTTATTCCATTACTCGTTAGTCTTTAGTTCGAGTGAAATTTAGTTTTTTTATTTGTTTTAATCTATTGTGTCACTTGATTTATTTTATACGCACCGCAGGTACTCTATTCTTCAATGGTAAAGTTGTTTCTTTGTGGCATATAGTTTTGATTATATTTATTGTGTTTAATTGGTTGTGTCGATGGGGTAGTTTTGTTGCGTCTACTAAAAGTAATTATTTTTCTAACAAAATTTTTCATATTTATTTATAGCTTTTTTCTTATAACTCAGTGTTTAATGATTAGATGAAAAAAAAACCTTCCTACATTTTTTCTGCCCACACTTTGTTTAATCTAAAAAACTAAAAATATATGTAGGTAGAAGCAATGTAACATCTGATCAAAATTGACCCGGACTGACAAAAAAAAACTATATATTTTCACATATGTATATTGTGACAAAAAATACCATGAAGTTGCCGATAAAAAGCAAAATGTTTAATTATTCGTCAATATTTATTTTGTCGCCTTCAAAGTAATCGCCACCACACTTATGCCAATGATTTTTCCACTCCTCGAAACACTTTTATGGCCTTCAGCTTCTTCCGCGAATTTTCTTTTATTTCTTCGATCGACTGAAAACGGGTTCCATTCCGATGATTCTTGACTTGTTAGCATGTCAAACTCATAAACCCATATCACAACGGCAGTTATAATGCTCTCCATGAATGTGGGGTTGGAATTCGCACGATCAAGCATATCCAAAAAGAGCTCAGTCATTCGAACGGTCTCACGTGAGATCTCGAGCCTTCTTGCCATCTTTCTAACACTTGTCTGACGATTTTCAAGCACCATGTTCTTCATTTCTTTAATATTTTCATCATTTGAAGAGGTCGAAGGTCGGCCAGAACGAGGCATGTTTTCAACGATCTCTTGACCGCCTTTGAAGGCTTTGTACCACTCGTAGTTACGTTTTTGATAATCATCAGCTGTAGTGACACGCTTGATGAATATGGGCTGCGTAGTCAAAAATCTTTTTTGCGACCTCTACTCGATGTTGGAAAATATTCAGGTCTTTTGGTACGAGTTAAGCATTGACAAGTTTCATACTCAAAATATTAACCCAAATGTGTTGAGTCGATCCAGAAATGATGTGAAAATCGCGTCTGCTATCTCCTATCTATTTCTATACTGTGTTCTGATTTGCTTAAATAAATCTGTTGACTGTCTTTCTGAGCAAACTATAATAGCTATGAATGTTTATTACCATCAGAAAAAAGAGATTTCAGCAATCATAAAGCCTACCCAAAAAAAAAAAAATAAATTGCATAAAGATGGAAAAGTAAATTTTTAAATAAATACATTGTGTTTGGAACATAAGGAAGTATGTAAGCTTACCCCAAATTTTGTGAAAGCGGAAAAATTCTTGTTCAAGATGAACATAAAAAAGCCAAAAACTTGGTTATTTGAAATTTTGAAATTTTTGGAAAAAAATATTTTGAATTCTTCCATTGCGACGCCATTTCCGGAGACCCCTTGGAAAAAAGATGCGTCTGCGTTGACAGGATGAAGCCTTACAGAATCATCAAAAGTGAAAAAACACGTGTTCTAATTATAACCCTAACTTAGAACTTGGAACTTGGACGTAGGAAAAAACCTGAAAATTGGATTTTTGGCAGACATTTTTACAAAAAAAATAAAATTTCGCAACATTTTTTTTTAAGTTGTAATCGAAAAAAAAATGCTTCTTCCAAGTCTTTAAGAATTGTATTTCAAAGACCTGTGTAAAATTTCATGAAGATCAAGAAATCCTGCTAACCGACTTCAAAAACACGTTTAAAGACGGCGTACTTAGGCTAGCTAGCCTCGAGCGCACAATTTTTCAAGGCTGTATCTCCGAAACTATTACTCGGATCAACTTGAAAATTTAGGACAATATTCTAGAGGTTTGTAGATTTTAATAAGTCAATAAAAATTTTTATTTTTTGAAACTCGTAAACCCATGTAATCCCTTAAGCATTAAAAAGTCAACTACGCCCCTCCCATTCTTTTTCCCGATCTCCGATCGCCCGTAAATTATTTTTCCGTTAACGTTTGTTATTTTATCTTTCGTTTCCGATGGGTTTCATCATACTATGCTTTTCTCTCTCAAAAATTATCTTCCTCAGTCTAATGATGTAGAAAGTATATTTAAAGAATATTCATGCCAAATTTTCAGTAAATCGAATGATTATAGCTGATTGGAAGAAAATAATTTGAATTTTGGTATCTTTTTTGGGAAGATATTTTTGAATATCTAAACTATCGGAATATGAAAAAAATTACCGATTTCGAATTTCTAAACTAGAATTAACGCATGATCTTCTTTGAACAATGAGCAGCCATCACCTGATCTCTTCGACAGTTTTCCAAAATAATGTACATACATAGGCTAGAACCTCTAGATTACTTTAGCAGAAAACTCGAGAATGAAGTTTTAAAAACGCCGATTTAAGAATCCTCATTTTCCGGATGCTCTACTAGAACTTGTGAACAAAATTTTGGCAATAGAATGGTGCGAGGAATTTCTGAGGCTTAAGGCTCGCTTGATAATTCGCTCGCTTAAGAACTTGCTCGCTTCAGAACTTAACATTAAACTCATGAGAACTTTAGTAATCTTAATGAAGTCTCACTGTTTGCAAAGAAAAGCGCGAAAACTATTTGTAAAAAGGGCGCCCATGCAGCCATGCCGCAATGTTGACTTGAAGCGAGGAAAAGGAAAGAAATGCGTATTTTCATTAAGCGTTTCATTGTGGCAAGTGAATAACATACGCAACAGAGCATTGACACTGTTGTTCATTAAACCTGATGTTGGCACTTATACACTATTTACGACCGTAGCAATCTATGTATATGCTGTCAACAACAGTGGAAGTTATGCATGCCGGCCGCCTGCCACTCAGACCTCATTTTTATAGTTAGACATTTCACTATTGTTGCATGTGATGTATGTATGTATGTTATGTATAGTTATGCATGCTAAGGTGACATAGCTGATATGTAAGCCATGTGGTTACTTCCATACGTACCATATGTATGTATGTTTGTGTATATTGAGCAACATAAATTTCTAAATGCATCAAGAGGAACAATTATGTCTGTTTGCATGTGGGTTTACGACGTCAAACGGTAATGTTTACCTCACTAATTACAGTTAGTTACCTTATGAGTGGAAAATTATTATAAATGCCGCCATAATATGAAACACATTACTATTAACGACACTAAAGTTACGCATGTATGTATGTTTGTGTATGTGTGTGAGTGTAAGTATATGCAAACGCATTTTCAACAATTAAGAGCCAACACTTCAGTCAAACATAGAAAACTAGTAACAGAAGAGACCGAATAATAACGGCACTTCGCACACACACTCTTCACTGTAACAGCACAACTGTTTCCAAGTCAAAGATTGGGAAAATGTGAAAATACATACATACACTCACACTTCACTTACATATCCAACCAACGTCGGCTTCAAACATATAAATTAAATTAGGCAACGTGCGCTTACTCAGCTTACTTTTGGTGGCGAGCGCTTTGCGGCCTTAGACGGCGGGCGAAAGCACCAAAAAAAAAACTTGGCGTTCTCAGGGCGTAGCCGCCGAACAACTCTCCTACGAACCGCATGCACAAGCAAACGCTATAAACTCATAGATTGATGGCGGGAGCCACGCTTAGATGAGTCGCAGCGACGTTTTAAACGGCCGCTCTATCTTGCTGTCATTGCTGCTGCTGGCCGTTTAACGCACTTAAGCGGTGATCACTGTCGAGCTCAGCAGTTTGCTTAGAATTTCCGAAATTACTCATAACTCTTGAAATTTCGCGCTCAACTAAGAATTGTGGAGCGTCTCGGGCTAAGCCGCTTAACTAACGTTTTGTGTGACTATGCAACGTATGTATATATGCATGTATGTATGTATGTATGTACATATATGTGTGGGTTTGTAAGTGTGTATGAGCCCGCTGAGGCGTGTTTTGGCTGTCATTTTTAATTTTTATTTATTTCTGTATTTCCCGTTTTTTTTTCAACATATTCGCATGCACGAATATTATTCTTCTTTTTTAATACGATACGATACGAGTTTAATTTTGTCCGAAAACTTTGAAGTAACAGTAAATATTGCTCGATCTGGCAGTTTATGAATGCGATTTAAGCATGCGATAGTATTTAGTTGGGGAGGGCGTTTCTTGTTTATGAAATATCTAAAGATCTTTATTACTCAGTAATTAATATGAATTGAAAATTTTAGGAAATCTTTACTCATCCATATACTAGTATTTGTTCCGACCAGAGTTGTCAATTTTCGAATTAAATTTTTTATTTATTCTCTAATTTGTGTTAGAGCTCTACTAATGATTCACTTATAATTTGCATAGTATATTCTTAGTTCTGCTTAAGAAACATGTAGTAACGATCGGTAAACTTCAAAACCATTGGAATTATCTTTGCGCCAAAATGTAGGCAATACTTGTAATATCTAATATGTTTCAGTATTTAAGGGGGGAGCCTGCTTTAGAGGCTTCAAAAAATCTATATTTTCAAGAATTTTTTTGGAAAGGAAAGAAATGTCTGATTTAAATGAAACTTTTAGGATTTATTCTTATATATTTGAAGAGTCTTCTCAAATTTTTTTATTATTATACATTAGATATTCTTCATGTTTGAAGAAATTTACGAAGGCGCCTCGAGTGTGCAATTTCTGTGTGGCGGGCAAGATGCAGGTCGCAATTTTCATCTGAAACAAAAAAACAAAGAAAATTTTTAATTTTCAATAGTGTAATTCCTAGGTGAACCAAAAAAGTTCAACAAAAAGTGAAAAATTCAACAATTTTTCGCAGATTAAAAAAAATGCATTTAAAAAAAAATTACTTTAAATCGTTTAAAAACCGGATTAATGTTAACTTTCTTAAGGTATTTTAGGTTCACACCTAGAAGACGTTTACTTTTTTTCCTATCTTGCCCGCGAATTAAAAAAATCGTAAAAATGAAAAACCGAGAAATCGCCCGTCAAAGTTTTCGCTTTCTGCCCAACCGCTCATACATATGTATGTATGTATATGTATCTGATATGTATCGGTCGGTCGGTCACTATTTCCCTAATAGCTTTGAAAATATTTAGAATTCCCATCTAAAACTTTGGGGACGTATTCTTAGATTATTTTTAAAGAGATTTAAGCAAAAAAAAAATGGTCGATTTTTTGAAGCTTCTAAAGCAGGCTCCCCCCTTAAGGGTGTATTCTAGTCTAAAGCATGATATTCGGGAAATTTTTGAAGTGTCGTAGAAAAAAAGGCAAATCATATTTTCTAGCCATTTTTTACTAGTTATTTATTAACATAACAAAAATACAGAAAAACGTCAAAAAATAAAATAAAAATTTCAAAATTTAGTAGTTGATGAAGTGCGGTCTCGAAAATATATACATTGTGACTAAAAAGTACCCGGAAATTGTAAATAGTACGCAAAATATTTAATTATTCATCAATATTTATTTTGCTGCCTTCAAAGTAGTCCCCACCAGATGTAATACACTTATGCCAACGATTTTTCCTGTCCTCGAAATACTTTTCGGAACACTTTTTGGGATGGCCTTTAGCCCAAAGCCAAATCTGTTGAATACGGTGGTTGAGCAATGGTATTCAATGCGTTTTCTGCTTTAAATTCGGTCACAATCGTACTTTTTTTGCAAAAAAAAACTTCAGCTTTATCGGAACGAGTCGAGTAAGAACACGTTTCATACCCAAAATATTCATCATAATCATTCGAACGGTCTCGGGGGAGATATAGAGCTCCCTTGCCATCCCTCTAACACTTGTCTGAAGAATTTCAAGCACCACATCCTTCACTTTTTTAATATTTATTTGAAGAGGTCGTCCAGAACGAGGCTGTCTTCAACGATTTTTCGGCCGTCTTTGAAGGCTTTGTACCACTCGTAAGCTTGTGTTTTTGATAAAACTGAATCGCCGAGAGCCTTTTCCAATATTCGCAACGATTCCGCACACGAAATTTGTGTAGAAATACAAAATTTGAGAAAAATTCTTTGTTCGATATTTTTATCCATTGTAGAAATCGCGACGTACTACTTAGAATAATGGTGGCTATGTCTTTTCATGAATTGGTGAATGCCTGCAAAATAAATAGCGGATTGATTCAGACATAGACAAGTCTATAAAGAAGACTTTCTACAAATTTCAGGTAAATCGATCCAGTAGAACCTAAGAAATCATGGGTATCGTTTTGATAAAGATCGATTCGAGAAAAATGCGTTTAAAGTTTCAGTTCCATCCGCACCTGTTTGGATGCCGGGTCAGCAAAATATCTTTATCTCCTCAAATAATTTGAATTTTCACAAATTTCTTGGAATTTGCCTTCTTGAATACTTAAGCATTGAAAAAACAAATATCTTAACTTTTTAATTCTAGACCAGAACACCCCCTTGAGTAAAAAAAAGTTTACAATAACTACTACTGTAAAGCCGTTCTTAATATTAACACCATCATCTCCACAATCAGCAACACCTATTGTAACATAATATTATATTAATAACAAATTTCGAAAGTTCACGCGCCAGAGCAAAAACTCTATAAAATTGCACGAAACTTTTGCTCAGATGTCTGCTGAAAAGTAAGAAGAGCAACACAACAGAGTTTACAACCAGAAACTAAAACATACCAAAGTCAGAAAAGAAAGAGCCAATAACAATGCTACAACAACTAGAAAAACAGCAATTTGTTGTTGACCTTTTGTAGTGTTAATTGACAATTGACAACTGATGTAGTCAAGTAAAAATAGCAAAAAATAAACACGAGAAAATATTTCAAACAAATGTCTAAGCACATAGTATGCTATATAGAGCATATTCATAGAGCAACCATGTGCAGAGCTAGACAATCACTTGGATGTATGAGTATGGCCATAAACCAGAGCAATGAGCGCGACGCACGAAGATGTCTTTGAACGATGTGAACGATGAACACGTTCAGCTGTTTTCGAAGCGGCCGTTGTTGACATTAGCGCCGAGCAAATTATTTACAACAAAACATGCCGGCTAGGAAAGTGTATTTGTAACATTTAAGGGCCAAATTTAGTGCTTCGGGCGACCGAAATTAACGTTTTTTTTTGTGCAAATAAATATTTGTACCATATACGGTTCAGAAAACCTCATATTACACCTAAGGAGTAAATTTTTGTGCAAGGATACATGAATGTGAATCTGTGAATGGTTAATCTTTCTACATGGCATGTTCTTGCAGATACTCGAATGGTTGTCAGCTGGTATGAATGAGAATATTTCGAGCAAATAATTGTAGTCACTGAAGTCATCAGCGTGTTTGTCAATGTTTTGAGTCTAGCTTGGTGAAATAAAGTGTACTCGTGAACGAATTATGAGTAATATTATTTTCCTTTATTTTTTTGACACCTTTTACGATTTTAATTTTGATGTGTTTCGAAAAATGAAAAAATTAAATATATGTATGTAGACATCAATTGCTGAGATAAAGTCTAGAAATTGTAATGTAACACATTTACTACTGTCATTAAATTTTGTTATATAAGATGATTGAAACACTACAATATTTTAGCAATCCATAATTTTTGCTGCTCTTAAGTACATCCGTAATGGATTTGTATTACTGAGTGGTTCAAGACATTATAATGTGCCATGGCATATTATACTTATTTAACCCATCCCGCCTATAAAATTTGTTATTAGCCTCTTATTGTTTGTATTGATATTCAATTTGTCTGCTTCATTGGAATTTCTATTGTTAAATCTCCTTTGTCGCTAATTGCCGCCGCTGAGTCCTGAGCTGAGTTCTAAGTTGAGTTTAATTAATATGCAAAACAGCGAAATCTAGATAAATTTCGACTGAAATGGAAAGCAAATGCGGTCGTATAGACTTAATAATTTAATGAATTGCACCATCAACGGGTGTGTGTGTAAATTTATACATATGTATACTCGTATACATATATTCCATAACAGAATGCAAATTCAAATGATTTCCTAAAAAAATGTTGCAGATTTTTTTTTTTACTTTTTTAATTGATTTTCTTATTTTTATTTATAATTTTTAGCATTTATACATATTTATTAAACTATTTGTATTTATATAATATAAATTTTTTAATTATTTTTTTTATATTATATTTTTTTTTTATAAATATATTATTATTACATTAACTACATATTTTTATGTATATAATATAAAATTTTTTATTTATATTTTTTTGTACATACATATGTATGTATGTATATTATTATTACATTAACTACATAGTTTCGAATTTTGACTTAATTGTATTAAAACTATTGCTATAAGGTTGAATTATATTTTTTTTAACAACAAATATTCAGGTAAAATAATTGTAAGAAATAATATTACTTTTTATTGAAATTAACCATGATTTAAATAAATATATTAATTTATTCAAAGCAATACATAATAAATAATTAAACAAATTTTAAAGTATATAAAAAATAAACCCAAAAAAATAAAAAAATTATAAAACGTTAAAAAAAAATTAAAATATTAAAGATAAAGTTAAAAAAAAAATAAAAAAAAAAAATAATAAAAAAAAGCAATAAACAAAAACTAATAACAATAAATTTAAAACATTAAAATTAAAAAAAAAATTAAAATTATTATGACTGAAAAAGTTTAAATATTAAAAAAAAAATTATAAAAAAAACTTAAAAAAATAAAACATTAAAAAATTTAAAAAATTAAAAAAAAAAAAAAAATTTAAAGTAAAAAATTTACAATAATAAGTTGATTAAAATTTAGCGTTTCCTTGCAAAAATTTAAAGGTACCACAAAATTAATTTCACTACTAATACTAATACTAACGCTTAGCCTTAGTTGTTCGGAATTCGCGAGAAATACTTTTGGACTAAATTGTCTGCAATTTGTTTTGTTTTTATTTATTTTTTGTGATTTTATAAAAAAAGATGTTGTCTAAACTTAGTACTGATTGACAGTTTGTTAGAAAACAATTTGAAAATCAAGCAGTGACGACTTTATATGTTAGAATACACAGATATGCTACACCTATGCTTATATTCAATAATTTGCGATGGTTGAGCTTTGAGTATGTAGATATATTTCAATCATTAAATGCTAAGAATTTGCGACTGAAGTCTCGGAGGATTTGTGGATATATTTTTTTGTTTAGTACCTATTAATTATAGTATTTATTTTTTTTAATTTTATTATTTGTTTTTAATTTAATAAAATTTTTTTAAATTTATTTAAAATATATACATTGTTTTATTTTAATTTTATTTTTTTTATTACATTTTTTATATTTATATATTATTATTTTTTGTGTTTTGTTATTTCTTTTACTATATTTATTTCTTTTAATTGTTATTTAATTTTTAATTTAATTAATCGGTTAATTTTTTTTGTCTTTAATCACACGTTTTTCTAGAAAAAATATTTTTTTTTGCTCCAATTACAATTTTATTATTATATTTTTTATTCCACTTTAAGCAAATGTTTTTATATTTCTTAATATTGAATATTAGAAGTGGATTTCAATGCTTTGTTATTTATATAAAATGTTGTCATGGTCACTTCTTTTGCTCTTTTGTTGTTGTGTTTAGTTTTTTGCTAAAGCGCCCAAGCGATCAAACCAATTATTTCATGATTTATTTTTATTTATTTATAACTTCATAATTAATGCGTTTTAATATTCCGTTGACTCGAAAAACTTACCGAGGCTTCTTGTGCAATTAGTCACGAAAAGTATTGTTGTTGTTGCAATCAAAACTAAATATTTTTTTTTACGCACAAAAGACTCAGACTTCACCGTGCTTCACCTCAAATTCTGTAATATTACTCACACACAAACACATACAGATAAGGGTATCGAACTATCGAAGCGAAACCGCAAAATAAGTTCTTTTTCTTAATACGCCTCAGCTGCGATAGCAAAAGGAATTTAAATTTTTCATTACACAACAGCACGATTCAAAGGCGCAGGAATTATTGCGAGACCTGCTTACCGCTTACATTGCTTGGCTGATTATTATTTCACTTAAAGTTACTGAAGCATTGCGAGCGTTTCATAAGGCGAAAAATAAATATTTAACTAAGAAAATCGTTGTAGTTGCCTTTGTGTCATTCGACTTTTCCCATACACAGTAATCGCTCGAAATGGCAAAAATTATGGGAATTGCAACAAAATGGCAAAAATGTTGATAAAGCGACACATTGCAGTCGGCAAGCAGACTGGCACACCTTCGGTTGCATTGAAGTGAAACATAAAAACAAAACAAAAAGAGTCTCAATAAATTGTAGAAATGTTAAATTAGCACGGGAAGCACGACTAAATGGAAATGGTTGCGATGGCGAGAAGAAATATAAGATCTTAAGACCCAGATCCAATTTTTGTACGCTTTTTAGAAATGTTCAAAAAAGAGTGTCTCAGTGAGGTTATGTTATATGAAGGAAGAAAATTAATACAAATCAAATACACAATTTTTTATATATGCCCTATAACTCAAGACGTACATACATAATGGGTTGTCAAAAATGTCTTGCGGTATTTTTATTGAATTTTTTTTTTTTTATTGAAATTCAAATGAATTTTTGATGACTCATGCCCAGCTCTTGACCGATGCTACGGCTGCTACTATGTCGGTCTCTTTCGACCAATTCAGCGATTTTATCGCAATTTTCGACGACAGGCCTTCCGGAGCGTGGCGCATCTTCGACCACCTCTACACCAGAACGAAAACGTTGAAACCATCGTTGTGCGGTGGAAATGGAAACTGTATCGGGTCCATAAACTGGACAAATTTTATTGGCGGCTTAAGTTGCATTTTTGCCTTTATCGTAGTAGTACTGTAAAATATGCCGTATTTTCTCTTTATTTTGCTCCATGTTTGCGACGCTATAACTCACGAACGACTTAAAAGAAATGACAATCAATCAAACACGTGTTAGCGCGTGAAATGAGCTTTCCAAAAAGGTATAGCATGACCCGATGCGACGAATAAAACTAGAACTACGCGCTTTCAGCG
Organism: Bactrocera neohumeralis; assembly: GCF_024586455.1. Lineage (NCBI taxonomy): Eukaryota > Metazoa > Arthropoda > Insecta > Diptera > Tephritidae > Bactrocera > Bactrocera neohumeralis. Next base: position 36,226,228 of record NC_065922.1, on the reverse strand, counting down.
CCAATTAGCGAAAATACCGCAAGACTTTTTTGACAACCTAATATATACCCAATAACTCTATCGCTCCTAGTTTTTATGAGATTTTTGAAGAAGTCGCTAGAATTTATAGAAATAAGAAAATAGCCTTAGGTGTTGCATAACTACTTCTAAATTCCTCCATTTTCCAAGTTCCCATGATAGAGCCACCCAGCCGCAATCACTTTTGATTTAATTCCAATCAAAATTATTTCGGAAAAATCGCAATCAATCAAAGCGCACATACGAACCTGTGAGGTGCAACAGTACGTCTTTTAATTAGAGTGGCATGCCCATTTAAGCACAGCATAGCTTGTTGTCGGCACCTTACTCAATACCTTTCAATGGTCATTGAATCGCAGGCCAAATAGAGAAAAGTCTCTGTAAACGAGCATAAATCACATTGGCAATCAAGTATAAAATGACAGCAAGCGGCGGCAATTAATTAGTCATGTGACTGAGTGGCGAAATAAAAGTGAGAGTAAAATGCAAAAAAATCAAGTCTATATGGAAACATGAAACCGTATATATTATATTTAGTATGAACATGAATGGCATATATACATCTACAAGACCTAAAATTCAAAATGAATAAGATCATGAAAAAATAAAATAAGTGAAATTAGGAAAATAGTTTTGGAGTCTAACCGAAAGAATTTTTGAATTAATGATCTAAAAAGTCTTCAGGTGTTGGAACGTTTGCAAAACGTGACTTTTTGACTTTAACTAGTCGTCTATTCGACTATTTATTTAAGGACTTGTGAATTTCAAAATTCCGATTTTTTTGTTTACATATACATATGTATGTATATATAACGGGTTTTTCAATAAGAGCGCTACAAAGGGGTATCATTGAAATTCTTTATTCGCGTGAAAGTACATTCGATGCCATTATGTATGGAACCCGATTTCTTTTGCATTACCACCTCGGTCACGCTTACAGAAGTCCAGACACTGAACCCGATTTTCAACGGTTTTCAAATATAAATCTGCCGATACTGCTACTGCTGCAATTTCACGTTCGATATAATAGTTTGTCAAAAAGTCTTGCGGTATTTTTCAAAGCTAGTTTGGCGCCCAATTCATGAAGGCGCGTAGTTCTACCGGCGTATTCGTCGCATCTTGGGTCAATGACTATACCTTTTGAGATAAGCACAATAGCACGGAACTTATTTCACGTTCGAAGGTCAGCCAGACAGGACGATTATGATGTTTGATTGATTGTCGTTTTTAATAAGTTTCATGAACGTTCGTGAGTTATAGTGACGCAAACATGGAGCAAAATAAAGAGAAAATACGGCATATTTTACAGTACTACTACGATAAAGGCAAAAATGCATCTTAAGCCCGCTAATAAAATTTGTGCAGTTTATGGATCCGATACAGTTTCCATTTCCACCGCACAACGATGGTTTCAGGACGATTATGACGACCATAAATTGGACGTAGCAATCCTTCAGAAAAATCCTTCTAACAACCAGACACCTTTTTTCTGAGGTTCTCCTGAAGATCATCTACGGAATCAAGGAGATCCAAAATATTTCAAAATGAATCACTGCTTCTTGAAGTATATTTTTTCTGACTTGCAAGAGAATGTAACCCCTTAAGCCTCTCGCTCTCGAAATAATTTTGTGAATAACATTCAATATTTAGTATATTTTTTACTCTGAAAATATATTGTAGTGCAATATAAATTTGCTACAGAAAGTCCGTTTTTCCATGAAGTGTCTTGTCAACAAAATTCTTATTACTTTGAAAATCTTAAAACTAATTGAACACCGTTAAATTTATAGCAATTCCTTTAAGAGCTGCAAGTTATGACACGCTTTAATAAAGCAATCCATTATTACAAAATATTTTCACACTCTTCTACTACAAGCAGTCTCGTGGCACTACAGATTGTCCTTGCAGCCAATTTTCCGCTTTGTTTGCATTCAATTATCCTTCGTACATGCCCGAGCCAGTCGCTTGTTGCAGCGTGTTAGCCTTGACCTGCGTTGCAGCAGCAGCTACAGCAGCGACATCATCAGCTGTAGCTTATTTTACGGTACTTTACAACAGGTTCTTTTTTCCAATCCACTCTCATTCTAGCTGCATTGTAATTTGCTTTATCGCAAAAATTAAAATCAAGCCCACAATTGTTATTGGCCTTGAGTGATCCGTATATGTATATGAGTTCGGCGTGTGTCAGTGTGTTTTTGCCACGTGTGTCCGCATTGTTGTCCAAGTGCATATTGTTCGGCTAACAAGTTGTTCGTGGCATTTGAATTTCGTCACTGTTACAAGGATTCAAGAGCAGCGCGTCTCGTCAGTTTATTGTAGCACACAAGCAATATACCAGACACTCTTATCTCGAGTAGACTACTTGAATGTTTCTTTTGGGCGTGGTATTTACATATATACATACATGCATGCATTGTCTCCGATGTGGCGCACAAAAGTGCTTTCGTTGTACAATTAGTGGGTTATTGTTTTCAAAATTGTTTTATTGATTTTGCAAAACCTTAGTTTTTTTATTTAAAATATATGTATATATTTTTAAATTTTTTAAATCATAAGTTTTTTATTAATATTGCTATTCAATAAATAATAATGCTTTCTTATTCTTTTCAGGTATGTAACTTATTTGATGCGTTATGAGAACTTAATACTTGACATACATATATCTGTAAGACCAATCAACTTTAATTTGCATACTACTATAATATTTTAGTTTATATTAAACCGTAATACGTAAAATACCTCTACTCATAACAACAAAAACAATTTTGCGATTTTTATAGTTTGAAAAAAAAGTTAGATTAGGTCGGAACATTTTATGAAATGTGACAAATTCAAGCAGATTTTTTCATGCATCGGTTCTGTTGTAAAGAACGAGAGATTGGCTGTAGTCTTGCTTGTTGGAAAATCCTCACTAGGAAGCCTGAAAAAATCTTATGGCTGGATTTTGAATATGTAACTTACTGCTCTTTACATATTTATCTCAAAAGACATACATAAAATCCATCCAGTAAAAATAAATCCATTATTTTTTTCCAGGATGGTTTTAGTAATCTGTATCTCGTGTTGTAAAAATTGAAAATATGGGTAACTTAACGCAATATGGAGATAGAAAGATAAGATTTCATACCAAAAACTACTTCTTAGACAATTCTTTTATTGCAACATAGCAAAAAGAAAATATCCAATATTTGACATTTTTCTTCGATAAAGGCGAAAACGCAAGCACGATGGCTGAAAATGTGAATAGACTTTATGGTATGCTGTAACAGTCTATAGCAATTTCGACGATTCCGAACCGATAATTTTTATGTTACTGGTGAACCACCTTCTCGAAGGCCAATTGTCGGCCTTCAAATAAAGGAAATCGTTGGAGGAGCTAAACTTTGCCAAAAAGTCGTTTAGAATTATTTAAATAAGGCTGATTATAAAAAAAACTCGCTGAGTTGGTTTGGCACAGGAATTAACCCGAAAATAGTTTTATAGTAGTTTGCCACACCCAGAAGGAAATGTCGGAAACCTTATAAAATATTTACATAAATGATCAGCCCAGCATGAGGACCTGAGTCGATTTAGTCATGACTGTCTGTATATACGAGACCCTTAGTTTTTGAGATATATGTCTAAATTGCAGAATGGTAATGAAAAGTTGGTCTCTTACGAAAACATCATGCGAAAATTGTTATGGTCGAATCGCAGTGAAGATACTGTGAACAATTGCATCGTCCTAAGGAAACAAACGCCCAGAAGCGACCGGCATTAGACAATAGGGGAAGAATTGTGTTCCATCGGGGCAACGCATGAGCACAAACTTCGTTAGTGACTTTCCAGTGACTTGGGTATAATCTCCACCTGGCACCAGGTTATTTGTCAGAAGGGGCGAATGTTTCTATGGGAAGGCTATGAGGGAACGTTATGAAATTGTCTTTAAAATGGTAAACAAGTTGTATTTGACTTAAATCGGATTGGCGTAGACAACGCTTAAGCGGTTATAGCAGAGTTTATAACAGCGCGCCAATCGTTTCTGCTTTTCGCAATTTGGGGCCACTTCGAGATATCAAGTGCAGCCAGGTCCTTCTCCACCTGATCTCTTCAACAGAGTGGAGATTGTGGAGTTACATTGCAACCGTTTACCGGACCCAAAGTACGACAGAGGTTTTAGATAGGCCTCGAACCTTACCAAGGTGGTTAGTGTGTCCATTCCACACTGCTAATTGGTACTGAAAATGACTCAGCAGGTACCCACGTTAAACACACGGGACGTTGTCCACAGTGATGTGGGAACCTAGTCACTAGTGCGACGACTGTTTGTTTGATGAAAGGAAATATTTCGTTGCGGTTGTTGAGGCCAATGATATCAATATCATCGGCGTACGCCAGCAGTTGTACACTCTTATAGAGGATTCTACCTCGATTAGCTCTGCAGATCGAATTGTTTTATAGGATTATACCGTGTGAAAAAACCTTCAATTTACTGCATAATTTTTACAAGATCTTATATAAAACTGAAGAGTTTTTCTGTCACATAAAAGATTTTAGTCTTCTTTGAACTCAACTTTCTCATGGAAATTATCCACACAAGAAAACATCACATCACGGTATTAAACCTGAAAATCTCGTTTAATTTTTATCAAAGAGAACCACTAGAATTCAACTCATTTATTTTGAAATTAGACCTCAAGTGTAGATAATTTGTGAATTGACTCAATGAAATTGATATCCTAAAGTCACTTAATCAGTGTTGCTTTCTGAATCTGATAGTTTTATGACACCAGTGATAATTTTTCGGATAAATTTATTAAACAATTTAATCATATTTTTCACACGCGCTCGTAAAGTAAAAATTGCAAAAATCATTATATTTTCATACAGAACTCATAAATTTCCCAATTGATTAAATTTACCAACGTCTGCCGGCACTCTGACTATCTGTCTCCCATATATATATATGTATATAGATGCAATCAATATGTTTTATGCTCTTAATTAACAAAGCTATTAGGCATCAGCCAACAGCCTGTTAACGAAAAAATGTTTTCCGGTGATGTGGCGTGACGGTGGCCGGTACATTGATTCGGTCTTCTTCCACCGGAAAATTTTTTCCATATATCACAGCATCCAGCTATCCGTCCAGGCTTCCGCTGCCTGTTTACATTTATTTTCCTGTTGCTGCCGCAGACAAAAATCCATTAAAAAGACCAATGATTTCGACAAGCAATGCTGAAAAATACACAAACGTCAGCAAAAATCATACGGAAAACCAAAACCAACTGTCGACATCCACATCGCCCCTTTCAGCGTATAGATTGAGGGGAATGCATGGGTAAAGCAATAACAATTACACTTTACAGATAACAAATTGGTGGCAAGCGACATGTCGCTTCAATCACTGGGCGCATCAGAATACACGGCCGTCCACCGACTCACTCGTTCCATCAAATCGACAGCAAAAGCTGAAAACAGGCATTTACACTCGCAATTTCATGAATAGTCGGATAATTTCAACAAGCTTGCCTTCTACCACCCACCTTCCTATAGAGAGAAAAAGATGTGTATGTGGGGAGGAAAAAATCCAAAGAGGAAAATAAAACCTACTTACTTTACAAGTTAATTTCGACACTCACATTCATTATAGTACGCCGGTCTCCCAGCACCCCATCAACCCAGCAACTCAGCAACAACCGCACCAACGCCATCAAGAAAATGAATCTTAATTCGGCTTTTCTATTCTAATACGGGTACTTTTGAATAACTGCCTGACTACACGTGCAATTGCCGTAATGACACCGACTGCCTGCCTAGCAACAAATGGACGGACGCACGGACGGCCGACTTGGTTTAAGAAACCACAAAATTGTCATCGAGACTACCCGCGAGTGAGACAAAAGCGATTGTGATTTCGAAGTGCCACCGGTAGTAGCACACGCATTACCCATTTCGCCTCCTGCCCCACCGTGGCAGACTGCCATCCAACACCCTCTTATTGTTGGTTTTCATACCTTTCTTTTCTAAATTAGTCAATCTCGTACGCTTTAGCGCGCCGTGCGCGGGTGGAAGGGTACTTTTATTCATAGCTTTTGTGGGTAGGTGTTGACAACTGCGTGTAGGTTGAACTTGATTTGTCTGAGACAAAGCATAAAGTCGTAAAATAGCTTATATTTGTGCAAATCTGACTTTTGACACTGATTTGTGTGCCTTCAACCCCTGAAAGTGTTGGATAATCGTCTTAAAGAAACTTCTAAGCTATTGAGGCTAAGCTGGGTGTGGCAAACTTAGGATGCACAAAAAAAGTGCGTTACTTTTGTTGTGGTTTCTTTAAATATGTGTTAAGTGCTTGTTAAGTAAGTACTTAATGCAAAGCCAGAAAGCTGGAAACGGCACTGAGACTATATATTGTAATTAGTTCTGGTACAGAGTGAGATTGCAATAACTTTAAAAGTCTATACAAGTCTCTGGAAAAGAAAACATTCCAAATTCATAACTCAAGCAAAGCTTCTGCGCATATCGGATATTTCAGTCTTCAGAGGAAGAGATCATCGTGGGTTAAGTTTTCCTTTCTCTAAACTAATGATAGTGGTAATATATGATCCTAAAATTATTTGTTAACTGAAAAAGGGAGCGAAGTAAAAACGCAGAACCTCAATCAGGCCTATCCAAGATATCTGACATATCATTACCCGAAATCATTGCTCCTCCACAATATTAATCCATTGTATTGTTGAAATAGTTTCTCTTTATTACAGCTAGAGAATCACTGTCTTTGAAAGCAAAATCTATGAATTTAAGAATGGTGTAAAGCTCAATGTGAATGATCGAAAGTAGTGGCCCTTTACTGTCGATCCTGTCGTTTCGGATAAATTTTCCTCGTCATTGGGAAATTTTTTTTACAAATACTCTAATATCACCAAATCGATCTTCCGCGTGAATTTGAAATTTTCAAATCCGTGTACATTCTATTTGTTATAATATTGGATAGTCGAAAAAGTCTTTTCGTATTTTGTCAATAGATGTTTTGCTGTCGTATATCTCCAGTGCTAGTAATCACATTGTGTCATACCATATAGGGTTGGAAAGGTGAGATTTTAAGCTTCATTTAACCAAAAAAATTAATTTCGAGGAAGTTGAAAAGAAGTTACAGCTGTTCAAAAATGAGTGAAAATAATGAAGAAATTCGCTATATTTTGACATTTTTGTATAAAAAAGGGAAGAATGCAAGCCACCAATAAAATTTGTGAAGTTTAGCACAACAATGGTTTGGTCGCCTCCATTCTGAAAATTTCGAAATTTTGATTTACACTGATGGAATAATGTCTCTAGCGGAAAAATGGCAAAAAGTGGTCGACCAAAATGGTACATATTTATTTATTTATTTATTATTATAAATATAAAATAAATAAGTTGAAGTTTAATTAGAAATACGAAAAGACTTTTTCGACTACCCAATGTATGCAAAAAAAAATATTTTTTTTAATTCAGAAGTATATAAAACACTTTAATAACTGCCTCTGAAAAGTTTTATAACTAATTTCTTTTATGCATTATTTTTTTTACTAAAGATTCTTCCTCTTTTTTATATCATGAACAGGGTATATAAGTATAGAAATATGGTAGCATAGAGATAAGATGGGGCTTGCACCGCAACCTTGGGTCTATTGTGCCCTCTCCTCCATTACATGTATTCCCAAAGGCCCTGCACTCTGACGAATTCCAATAGCTAGTTTGCCATGTCTGTGTCTGTAACACATAGAGGAAATCGTCGGAGACCTTATGAAATGTTTACATAAATGATCAGCATGAGGACCTGACTTGATTTAGTTATGACTATTTGTGTATACGCGACTCTCAGTTTTCTCGATATAGATCTAAATTGCATACTTCGTCTTCTCTCTAAGAAGCTGCTCATATGTCGAAACCGCTGATATCGGACCACTGTGGCATACATATAGTTGCCATAGAAACTGAGCGGTCTAAATCCCGTTCTTGTATGAAATTTTTGTATTTGTGCAGGGTATTGTAACTTCGGCTGCAACCTAAGTTAGTGTTTTCTTGTTAAATATAACACTTTTGGCCATAAAAGGCATTGTTTTGGTTTTATGTACTAGTGGATTAAAAAAAAATCATTTCATGTGGTTGATTTAGCAACAGAAATCATCTTACAGATGAGTTTTAAAATGGGTTAATTTGACCCAACTATCTCATGAATGCTTTTAGAAAACCATGTCAATGTCTATGGAAAACAACATGGTCCAAATTACAAAGCAAACAAATAATTAATCTAAGGTTCAATGCACTCCCTAACTAACAATGAATAATTCAATTTGCGGTTTATAAGTGGAATAATGCATTTCATCATTAAATGAGCATATGCATAAATATGTACATATACATATACATACATATATATAACTAAATTCTGTAAATATTTGTAGGCGTATTTATGTTCTCCAAGTCATGTCATGCATTCTCGTATTGTGCTGCTATGCTGTCATGAAGTGATAAATTATGTGTTGAGAAAATCATAAAATCCTACGCCTATTTACAGCGCATTTGCCATAATTAACAGCACTAATTGTAATTAAACGCTCATTCGCGGCACAAAAGCGCTAGGAAATGCATCTCTGCCAGGAAAAATTAAAATTAAATGAAGCTAATGAAGTTAATGAAGTTCAAAATAGTTCTCGTTGAAGTTGCATTATATGTGTGTTTGTGACTTATTTGAGAGTGTATACATTACATATTTTCATAATGTAGTTTCTACATAACTAATTTCACATTTATTAAGCTGAGTAAATAAAATTCGGCGCTAATTCAATTTGCACGCTTAATTGAACACGATTAAAAACTTTTGGATAATTTACTATTTGTTTTGAACAAATTCATGGCTTACACTTAAAAAAAAAATTAAGCTGTTGAAGGCTTTAAGAATAAGCGTGTCTGATACATATTTTTAGATTGCAAAAGATTTGAATTAATTTTGGTTGGAAAATTATATGGTTGGTTTAAAATCATGACACAATTTTCACAATATTAGTTTCGGGTGTTGCTACGAACAATAGAATTTTTGATTATTTCCGCTGCTGATGAAATGGATATCTATTAATTTTGTTTACAAAAACTTCAAAAATTTTAGGAGTATTGAATTGATACTTTTTCTTGTAAATTTAGTTCGTCTAGCAACATGGTACACGATCTGATCAAATATGAACTGGACTGGTCACCAATCGCTCGCGCAAACCAAATCGATAACAACTTTTTTTTTATATATTGGTGCAATTTTCCATGTAGCAGTATGTCAAGTAATGCGATTTTTACCTTAGAAAATTAAAAAACGAGTCTGCTGGAAATTTTGTGTTTTCTATAGAATCACGCGTAGGAAATATTTCGAAATGTTTTAGAAGTATTTTCGGAACTCTACTTTATCACGAACACAAGTAAGCGAGTATGTGTGACACAAAGCAAAGATCGTGAATTCATCGAAAACTTGCCTAATGCGAGTCGTCCACCAACTTCTGTTAATGAGAATAACACCGAAAAGTACTTGAAAATCGTTGTGTTGTTATTACAGAGACAGCAGACAATCTCAAAATACTATCTTAAGGATCGACTTAACAAGTTTTAAATATGAAACGTGTCAAAGCTAGACTAGTACCAAAAGACTTGAATCTCTTGCAAAAACGACGTCGGGTGGAGGTCACACAAGAGATGCTTCCCAACATAAGTACATAGCTGGGGACCTAATATTCATCAAATATGTTATTAGTGGGTTCAGGACGTGAGTTTATAAATAAGACGTGAAAACTGTCCATCAACATGCTGTATGGCGTTCCGAAAATAGGTCGAAACCAAAAAATTCAAAATGCGCACTGAACTTGGATTGAAAGCAATTTCAACCAAAGATCAAACTTTATAAGTCACTCATTATTCCTGTCCTGCTATATGGTGCAGAGGCATGGACGAAGACAACATCTGATGAGTCGACGTTACGAGTTTTCGAGAGAAAGATTCTGCCGAAGATTTATGATCCTTTGCGCATTGGCAACGGTAGTATTGCGATGGAACGATGAGTTGAGTTATATGACGACATTGACATAGTAGTGCAGCAAATGGACGAAAGCACTTCAGCTCTGAAAATATTCGACGCAGTACCCGCCGGGGAAGCAGAGGAAGGGCTCCTTTCCGTTGGAAAAACCAGGTGGAGAAGAACCTGGCTTCGCTTGGAATCTCCAATTGGCGCCACCTTGCGAAAAGAGAAACGACTGGCGCGCTGTTGTTAACTCGGCTATAATCGCGTAAGCGGTGTCTACGCCATTAAAGAATAAGATGGACTGTTCTTTCGGAGATCTAACCTCGTTTGGATCGGTAACTACAGCTTGCAACGAGTCTCCGCATGACTCTGACCACCTATTTGCATGCCCAGCTAATTCTGTACATCTGACACCTTTCTTCCTATGGTCCGACTCCGTCGAAACTGCACATTTCCTGGGTCTATCATTGGATGACCTCGATGACAACTTATCTGAACCTTACCAACTTAACGGGGCTAGATAATCGTTAAAACAGCAACAACAAAAAACAACAGGCTTGTAACTATTGGCATTCTTCTATTGTCTCAGAAGCCTTTTATTGCTGATAAAAAAGATTTGTATTAAAAAACTGAAAATGTAAATTGTAAAATGTAAATGCCGGGTTCAATTTGATCAGATAGTATGTATGTATGTTCCTTATGTAACCTGGCGTAAATCTGGTCCAAAAACATATGATTCAGAATTCTGCTTACACTATCAATTTCATATGAAGGTGGTTTAAATCAAATTTTTAAGAAGTCACAGTACAGTATAGAAAGAAGTGACTGAATTATACATATAAAGATAAAAATTAAGGATTGTCGCTTAAATCGCGAACATTGACATATAAAAATATGAAATTTTTCTCTAGGCTTCGGTTTACTTGTATTAGTCCTGAAAAATAGCCCTCATTTCTCCTTTTTTCGCTACACCATACTACATAATATAAGGCGTGAGCTATGATTCGAGATTCAGATATTAAAACTTTTTTATGTTTAGTTTGACTTTTTGAGATTGTTTTAAAATGTATCACAAAAAATTGCATGTCTCTAAGAGTTATTGACTATGAAGGTCTAGCAATGAGATATTTGAGTTGTTAATTTTGTTCATTAAGGGGGTCATCCCATGTGACGGGCTCAAAAAATCAAAAATTTTTTTTTCATAAATTGCTATCTTAACATGTCTAGAATACGGTAGTAAAGGGATTTTTGAAAATTCCAAGTCGTTTTAAAGATACAGCAGGTAGAAGCAAGTGCTGTTCGGAGCGCTGAGTTGGCAGTTACGGTTGGAGCCTATTGTGACTTGAAACTTTAAACGCGTTTTTCTCAAAACTGTGTTTTTCAAACTTTCCTCCATCGTATCTCAAAAACGGCTTGACCGAATGACTTGAAATCTATAGGACATACTCATATAAACGCATCGAATGAACTATTATCAATCGAAAATCTGCAAAATTTCGCAACTTTTATTTCAAATGTATACCAAAAGTCCAATTTTTTGTATATTCATTTGATAATAGTTCATTCCGTGCATTTAGGCATACAGTTATTTTTTTTTCTTCAAATAAGCCAATTTAATGCCGGAATTCGTTTTAACTCCATTTATTTTTAGTTTATATTTATATTTCGAAATATATATTAATAAATAATATTAAACTTAAATCTCTATCTATTTACTGGTCGTAGAAAAAAATCCTAAAAAATCCCTAAAAAACAGGCCATCACTAATAAATTCGATCTTTATTGAATTTATTCGTTTTATTTATGTCTGAGTAATATTTTAGTATCCTACTATTTTTGTTTTTTTCACGTTCGCACATGTGCATGAAGTAACGCTGTTTCTCACAATTCATTCAATTTCGTATTCCCAAATTAAATTTTATTAATTGTAAACATTTAATATTCTCCACCATAAATATGCATACATACTTATATCCATAACGATATTTATTGGCATTATTATGCTTTCACATCCTTTCGAGCCTTTTCTATCATTTTCTATTTCGCTCAAAGCCTTCAATTATAACTAAACCGTGAAAGGAACATCTGCATTTTGGTGCCCAGCTGTGCATTCACCTCAAATAATTCTCCGCTTTCCAATATCCTTTAGATACTTCTCATTATTAACGTTGATTGCTGGCAGAGGATATGACTTATTTGAGAGTAGGTAACTACTATCACCGTGTTGAATGCCATTTACCGCTCTCCCCTACTTCTCATTTGTAATTAGGCAGGAGTTGCAGCAGCACCATCACCACCACCATTGAAAAGGTGAATGCATTCCTGGCTGCGCACAAATCGCGGAAGTTGAAATTTTCATTGCATTTCAGCAGCTTGCAGCCGAATAACAGTAGGTAATAATATTTACACACGGTGGTGTGTTGTTTACCGGGACCAGCTGGTTGCATACTACCCTCCGTTGGCTGCCACTGCACCACTGCACTCCTGCAGTTCCTTTGCTTCTTGTTGGTGCTGAAATGGGACAACAATGCCTGAAACACATTCCTACTTTATTTGTGTATTAAATTCACGAATGCATATAATGTAATTCCCAACGCTTTGTGTGTATGTTGTATGTTGTCAGCAATGTGGCTCAAAAATTCGCTAAAATGAAATTTTGCTTTCCCAAAAACAAATTTATTTATTTACTTTATTGCTACGAATCAAATGAAATGTTCAGGTTTTATTTACTCACGGTGTGGTTGGTGTTGCATGCAACATACGCAGGCAAAATGCAACATCGGGTGACACTCCACCAGTCGGAGAAGTAAACAAAGACAGTGGAAAACAATACCACTGACAAAGTAGAAAAACAAAGTAAGGCTTTTAAAGGGTTCACGCACACATACACACAATTGGTGGAATTAAATTTATTGAAGAATGTTGAAATCAGTGAATGGAACCGAAAATCAGTCTATTTGAGGCAAAAAGTGCGAAGTGGTAGAAGTAGACAATTTTGTAAAGCATTTTAGTCTCTATTATTCCATTTTATTTAATTTTATACTTGTTACTTTTTTTTTTTATTAATTTTTCTATAAAAGTGGCACGAGCTTGATTAAGAACAATGCTAAAATAAAACCACTCAAGACTTGGTTCGAATTTCATTGCTTTTGTTTAACTGTTCATTTTACTGTAAATAGTGCCTTTGATAAACTTTGGCGTTGTTTTACAGTATTCGACTATGTTGCGAAGGTTTTAAGTTCTATATGCATACGTACTTATGTATGAACTTAAATCCCTTTTGGTTGGCGTTATAATTTTCATGGCATTGTAAATGCCAATGCAAAATAATTTTTCACTTTCGACTTAATTTTTGTTTTTCAGGCAGATCTTCCAAACAACTTATACAATATCGGTTTTGTAATAATTGTAGATCCATCTTTTTTTACTACAGGTCGATAGTTAGTAGTTTTTTAGGAAAAACTGAACATTATAGATGGCGTCTAAGTGGAATTGTTATCAGAAACTGAAGTTTTCTTCGATTCGCCATTTCTCTGTTCGCTTCTTCCATTAAATAATGGGTAGTCGAAAAAGTCTTTTCGTATTTCCAATCAAACTTCAACTTATTTTTTTTTATATTTATAATGAACTTTAATGAACCAAACTTTTTAATTTTTCCGCTAGAGACATTATTTCATCAGTGTAAAACTTTTCTGGTTTCTCGGCGAAAAACTGCAACAAGTAATTTTCACAGGCTTCTCTTGAAGCCAACTTTACTCCATTAAGGGAGTTCTGCATTGACTGAAACAAATGTTAGTCCGATGGTGCAAGGTCAGTGCTATATGGTGGTCGAAACTTCCCAGCCAAGCTCTCCCAGTTTTTGCCGCGTCATCAAAAATGTGTGTGGCCTAGCGTTGCCCTAATGGAAGACGTGTCTTTTCTTGTTAATCAGTTTTGGCTGTTTCTTTTCGAGTGCTTGCTTCAATGTCATCAGTTGTTGAGAGTAAATTGTAGAATCAATCGTTCGACCAGGCTAGAGCAGCTCATAGTGGATGATTGCTTTCCTATCCCACCAAACACTCAGCATAACCTTTCGAGTGGTCAATCCTGGCTTTGCGACCATTTGTTGAGCTTTACCACGCTTGGACCATGATCTTTTTCGCACATTATTGTCGAATTTGATCCATTTTCGATTCCTGTTATCATTCACTGTAGAAATGATTCGATCTCATTTCATTTCAGCAAAGTATTACTATATTGAATGGTTCAAATGTCAAATGGAAATACAAAATTGTGTAGGGTTGCACCGAATCGAATACAGTTTATATTTAAAGCTTGATCAATAAAGCTCATATTCAAGCGATACCGAAGTATATTAAAAGGAACTACATCATCACTTACCACGCCAACATTTAAAAGTACGGATCATGAGTTCATAGTATGGCTACGCGGAGTATTAAAAGCACAGAAAGCTTTTTTCATAGGCCTGTTGTTCATTACCTATTATTAACTGCATTTCTAGCTAACTTCGTCAAAAAATCCAACAATCATGAATAACAAGTTTTGGTCCTTTAAGAATATTAAAGGATATCTCGTCGTTGAGGCCATTATTGGCGCTGGTAAAGTGCTGCCATCACTGACTGTATAATACAGTCCCAAAGGTGTAAGTAATCAGCTAGTTGATAGCAAGCTCACTATTACTAAAATACTTTTTAAGTATACTAATTTCACTGGAAAGACTCATAGTGTCCGGTTCGGTGAGCTAATATGCAGCAGGCACACCGAATTTTCGTTTTATCGCACGCCTGTCCAGTTGTCCGTTAATTAATTAGCATAAATTAACAATTAAAAGCATGATATAACACTCAAGCGGTACCTACACAAAAAATTATGACTATACCCTCAAACAAGCACACATTTTATAGGCGCTTACTCACTCACCTACTCATTGCAGTTGCTCGTGGGTGCTTGCCTACGGACTCGTTGCAGCATGACGACCCTGCGCTTAATTTCACACGAGCATATTCTCAAATATTTTCATTTACATACATATGTATGTATGTATATATGTATGTATATAGTAGTTTTAAATGCAAACACGACGTGTGCATTATGCCGCACTTCCGTGGCTTGTAGTCATAAGGCAAACAACCCTTATGAACGATCGGACGTCAGCTGGCGCTTGGCGCATGCGCGGGTAGTTTTCAGCTTATGACAAGCAATATGGGCTTCTGAATGCTTTATGCTTGCAATTAACAGTTCGAGTAGGCTAAATGTATATGTGTTTGAGTTTGGCGTACCCATTTGTCTACAGCAGTCTTTTAAGAGCCAACAAAGATCACAGCAAGTTAAATCACTGTATCGATTTCAATGTTTTTAATTTTTTTGCTGTTAAGGGTTGTTGTGTTGCAGGCCGAATAATTGATTTAAAAACATCCTGTGTTCATTAAAAAAAATAAAATATTAATATTTTTTAACGGCGTTTGAGTGTTTCATACACCCTACTGCGACTGCGACTTCGTTGCAGTCAAAAGTCTGCTTGATTAGGGACGTCAATATCAGTACTTTGATCTCTATGCTTCAGTGTTGCCTTCGTAAACCTTGCGTTGCGGTGTGTTGCAGCTCCTGCTGTTTGGTCAATCTCGAAACAGCCCCTTTTGCCCTATTTTCCTTCCGCTGTCCACACGTGCTTAATTTAATCAATTCATTTGCTTCTATGCCAATATTTCCCATTTTTCTTGCACATTTAATGGTGTAAATTTAATTTGTGGTTTATTTTAATGCCGCCACAGGGGTAAGCCAAATAATGGCACATATGTTTCTACGTAGCCTAAACAGCATTTGGGTTCCGCTTTAACTGCTTAAATAACGTTAATTGTACTCTAAATGGATTATTTTGCGATTATCGACAGCTGTGCTGTGGCCTAAGCTGTGTTTGATTATGAGATTAGCAGATTTTTGGTGGAAAATTAATTTTTCTAATAGTAAATGTACTTAAATGTTTCTATCTTTGGTATGTATAGGTCTCTTTTCCGGATTTGAAGGCGCCCCTGGGTCTTGATTTTCTTCTTCCTTGTCACACTGCTTCCCACTTTTCCTTAACGGTGCTTTCGGTGTAAATCACCAGAATCATCATTGATTACATTAATGGGCTGGGTTATTTTTTCCTTCTAGACTAGCCTAAACTAGAGTACTTGTCCACGTTTTACTGTGTGATACATAGTTAGTACTACTAATAGCCTCTATATGATTTCTATTATTAAGATTATGACTATTAGTTAAGAAGATATAGCAATTTTGGTGAACCAATCATTTTTTGAATGAATGAATTTTGAACAAATGCTTATGATTTAAAATATAACTTTTGTATTTATGAATGGGAATGAATTTTAACATAAAGAGATATAAAGTATCAATATCCTTACCCTGGTTCTGGTACAGTTGGCCATGAGTAAAACATTCTTTTTGTAGGTCAATCGCTACCAATTCGAAAGTGTGGCCTTGGGACTTGTTTATAGTCATAGCGAAAGATGTTTTCGCCTGAAATTGAAGCCGTTTAAATCGGATTCGCAGATCACTTGGAATCATCGAAATCCTCGGTATATGAACTGGTTGACCAGCTGCTGGGCGGGTGATAATGGTTGCTACAGTTAAATTATCCTTCAATTGCTTAATAAGCAGCCTCGTTCTATTGCTCATGCTTGGAGGGCTAAATTTTCTTCTTAAACTATGGACTAATTGGCCTAAAAACTCATCCAGTAGAATCTTACAATTACTGCTTAAGTTTTGTGTGGAAAACTGTCCATCCCTGTCCGTAATTTTATATTTTCAAACGAAGTCCATAAGGGCGACGGTATTAAGCATGCTTTAAAGTACCGACCTAACACTGTACGTTAAATCCGGATCAACTTGGAATTAACTAAGGTACGTGGAAAAAATATATATTGTAAGTACTCCCACCGAACCTATAGCGTGGTTATAAATTGGACTGCGGTGTAGGGACGAGTACGTATAGTATACTCCGAGGATCTTGAAATCTTTCTATCTTTCCATCTACCAAACTCAACATCTTCCAAGCGGAAGTAGTATTAGGAAGGGAAGTTTTATTGAACAACTATGAGAGGGTACAAAAAACGACCATTTACATAGGCACATTACAGCTTAGTAAACAAATGGTGGACGGCTTTAAGTTCAGTGGCATGTCAACTCCACTTCTCCATAATTTCGGTTCCCACTGGCAGAAATATTTTCAGCCACGAAAAAGAAGACGAGTTGGCAAAGTCTGGATAAGCTAAGCTAAGTCTCTCTCGACGAATCTAGGGTGTTGTCCGAGGTTCAACAGGGAGCTCAAAAGTGAACAAATAGCTCAGATGAAAATCTATAATACAACCAAATGGAGGATAGCGAAAGAAATAGATATGTCCAAAAACGGTTCCACACTTCCTCCTGCGAGTGCTTAGCTTCATCACAAACCAGACATTGAACTCTTGGAATCCATCCAATAAAGCGTGATATCAGGATAGTGTATCAAAGTGGCGCATCTAGCGTAAATTGAGTCCGAAGGGGCACTGTTTTCTATCCTACTTCCAACTCCTTTGTTTTATTGATCGTCTGACTCAAACAACCTCAAAAAACAAGGATTGCCGTACACGTAGAAGCTCTTTTCTTAAACCTCCGTACAATACATTGATTAGCGCAGTTTTTGAAAACTCAACACTCCCTTTGTATATTTCTTTTTCAGTCAACTATAATTCGCTTTAAATAAATAATGTAGTCCTGTCACTCCCTGACGGCTTTATATTTGTTACTTTAAATAATATAAGTACATTTAACTATACATCTGACTGCACAACACTTTTATAATATAATTTAATAATAAGCATCTTCACTAAACTCAAATCTCCACAACATAACGGCTGCTGCCAGTCGAACTTATCGAATAGTAACTGTTTTCTAAAAAGAAAGTGTAAAATTAGTTTCAAATATTCACTAAAAAAATTGCCATACTCACCATCATCACTATCGAAGGATAAGAATTTGTCATCGTCTCGCGTCATTGAACGTCGATTGCGTTCGGCACTTCTCAAATTTTGCACTTCTTGCGGCTTGCGCTCTGGTATCGGTGTGGTCTCGGTCGAACCGATCAAACTTGAGGGATACTCCAGCGGTGAACCATATTCCGAGCTTGCACAACTCAAATTCAAATTGGAATTGTTGTCGAAATTTAAAGTTATTCTTGGCAAATCACTATAAACCTTAGACGTATTGCCATTGGACACATTGCTACGTTGTGTTATTGTAACATTTTCTTCTATCTTGACGGTTGTTCGCTTTGTTGTGTTCACTTTTGTTGCAACTGTAGGCAAACTCTCTGTATCAGACTCTAAAGAGTACATGCGTGGTGTATTCGTTGGTGTTGGTGTGACATCACGCTCGGAGTTCGCATTCATTGCGTCCGTTTCTGGTTCACCATCTTCCTCCTCCTCCAAATCATCTTCATCGTCAGTGTATTCCTCGGATTCGTCACGCGTCAGACGTCTGCGTATAACGCGCGGTCGTTGTGTCACATTCGATTGTGGTGTCTCGAAGCGCGAGATGAGCTTGTTGACCTTACCCACGTCTGAAGGTTTAACTTGTTCGTTGTAGGCCAAACGCAAGGAAGACGTCTTTACTAGCGGTTTGGCGATCCGTGTCATCGATGGCGTTCGATCGGGTATGCGTGGTGGTGGTTTAGAAGGTGGCATTGGTGGTTTCATAGTCGGTACTGGCGGTGATTCCTCCATTGATTTGGATGGTAAGAGAATTGGTTTTCTTAACGGCAACGGTGGCGGTGGTGGTGATACTGAAGGAGGTGGTGAAGGCGCAGCCGACGGTGGTCTATCATCGTCATCATCTTCATCCTTGTCGGCATCTTCGTCCTTATTATGTACAATTTTGCGCTCATGTTCGTCTAAATGAGCGTTGAGACCATCACCTTTAGGAGAACCCTGAGGCAACTTAATATTCTCTTTGTTATTTTCGCTCTCCTTTATCTCCTCACATTCTTCGCGTATGACACTCACAGAAATTTTTGTTACTCGCGATGAGTTATCATCGTCCGCCGCGAACGGCTCTTCACTACTGTCTTTCTCAAACGAGGAATCTATATGCTTTTGTGGTACTCGCAATATCGGTTCATCCCGCAATTCCTCTTCAAAATCATCGAAAGCTGCTTTTGCACCACCTTTCCGAACGCTAGCTTCGAATATGTCGATGCTTTTCGCTTTGTAGAGTTTCTCCTCGCAATACGCATGTTGGTATACTTTCCACGGTTCTTCGTTCTCATCGATGCTATTGAGTGTTACCCCTGTAGCGGCTTCCATTGAGTCTTCCTTGTTTGGCAAACTGATTTTTTTGTTGCGTGCATTCTCGGGTATCCAAGAATCAGAATCGGAATTGGAGTCCATAGACATTTTGCGTGTGTGACCCCGTGGTGTCGGCAATATGGCTTCAGCGGATAGACGTCGTTGACTAGGTGGAGTTATCTCTAGGAAGTTAGATATTATTTCGTTGTTTGGTATCCATTCGGCGCGACCGCTGCCTGGACTTGGTGAACGACTACGCCTTGGAGGCTTAAATTTCGGTGCATCATCGTGTATTTCCTCTATAATAGGTGTGGAGGGTTTTGATGGTGCAGGGCGTGTCACTGCTATTATAAGTGTCGATTCAAATTGGTCTGAATTATCTTGGTGTATGAGTACGCGTGGAAACGCGACATCGGTTTCGGAATCCAGTGAGTCGTTGAGTAAATTTTTGGTAGTCCAAAGAGTACGGGTATGTTGCATATCTTCATCGTCGAATTCATATTCACTTTGCGTGAGCTTATCGGTTTTAATACGCTCTCTTCCAGTTTGCTGTTGCTCATCTTCTGAATCGCTTGGCGTATCACGGGCTGCAGCACGCCTGGCAGCAGTATGTGGTCGTACATAGACGGTACGCTCATCTTCCGATTCTTCTTCAGCGTCCACTTCGTGGTGTTTGCTAGCCTCTTTTGTGGTTGCACTACATTCTTTGTCGAGATTCTCCTGCGACTTGTGAAAGAACTTAATCTGTTGCATCTTCTCATTCATCTTTTTCAGAGTACGTTGACGTGCCTGTTCAAAACGCTTTTCAAAGTTGACCGTCTTACGTGCGTTAACATCTTTTGTCGTGCCTGTGGGCGTATTGTGTGCCTCATCCTCTTCAGTGCCATCCAGATCATCTGTGGAATGTGCACGCTTTTGTTGGCGTATATTACGTAGCTTCTTCATTAGATTGTCCGTGCGTTTCTCTCCTTTCTCAGCGTTACGTTCGGGGGAAGTTTCATCACCAGTTTGCGCCTCGCTTTCAGTTGGTCTACGCTTAAAGCTCTTCTTCCAATTTTGCAATTTATTGGTTATGACAGTGCGTATGGGTGAACGTTGTTCTTCAGTTTTCTTTGGTGTCCCCTCATCCAGATTTTCTGTAGAGGCTTCATGCGAAGCGAATTTGCGTAAACGAGCTGCCAATTTTTCAGTGCGACTGACTTGTTTTGTCTCTTTCTTAGGCGTGCCGTCGCCATCCGTGTCTTCGGCTGTATTTGCGTTCGTTGCGTTCGGTTCGGGTTCTTGCGCGCGCCTTATTGATTTCGAAAAACGTTTGATATTCTGTTTAATGACGCTAAGCGGATTATTGTCGTTCACTGTTGCGGCTGGCGCTTCCTGCTTCTCCTCGGACTGCTGTGGTGATAAAGGTGCACGCCGTCGTTTTCGCTCACCTATTTTCTCTGGAGTTTCCTCGCTGCTTTGACTCATATTACGCAATTTGGAGAGCGCGTTTCTATTCACTGCTCCTTTGGACATGCTTTCTGGTGAACTTTGTACAATCTTTGATTTCTGCTTTACTACTATCGGTGCAGGTACCTCATCGTCCTCGTCCAACTCGTTATTACTCTCATCAGTTATATACTGCTCCAGCGGTGGATTACGCACCCTGGCGAAACGTGTCGAAGCGATGCCTGGTTTGCGTGGTGGTGGCGTAGCCTCCATGCCACTCTCATCTTCACTTTGGTCAGGTATGTTTTTGGCACGTCTGTTGTCCGACCTGCTTATGTGACTCTTCGGAGCTAACGCTACGTTTGCTATTATCTGTGTCCTGTCGCGAAAGTTTGAAGTTAAAACGATAATTATCGGCAATCTTACGATCACGGCGTTCTTGCTCGGCCTGCTCACGTTCACGTTCCTCATTGTAACGCTCCACATACTGATCCACCAGTATGACGTCCTTACGCACCACCGTCTTCTTCGCAAAGATGTGACTCAGGCGGAATTCGCTGATGTCCTTATAACCTTTCTGCAACTTTTCCGCTAGCGACAGCTTGGCAACAGTCGGTTCAACATGCTCACTCTCGCCGTCATTTCCAGACGTATGTATTGGACTTATGGGCCGCGATATACGACCTGCCGTTTGAAATTGCCGTGGTGACGGGTAGTCATCGTCCACGCTACAGGCACTTCGGTAGGTGCCACGTTGCGAATCGCCACGCTGCTGCTGCTGTTGCTGATGCATCAGCGATGAAACGGTCGATATGTGACGCGGTGAGTGATTTATAAAATCAGCAGGCGGTATAGGCGGCTGTGTCGGCTGCTGCCGTATGGACTGTTGACGTTGTTGCTCCTTCGTCGAACCTTTGTTGCGACTGAGATCCTCACGCGAGCGTCCAAATATGCGACGTGAGCGCAATTTCGGTAATGACTTTGGCAACTTAATTTGTGGCATTGCTGGCATTGCGGGCAATGAGGGAATTCGTGCTGAAACGCAATGTGAAAGAGAATTGATGTGTGGCTAAATAAATTAATTGACGGATTTGTGATTAAGTGGCAGCGGTTGGGGCTGAGTGGGCACGCGTGTAGGAGGAATCGCAACAAATGGCTGACGTTTGCGAAAAAATTGCATTGAAATATCGATTTTCAGTGGTTGGCATTGAATGCTAAGCTCGACCCACAAGCGCGTTGAGAAATGCAGCCCAGAATGCATGCAACATGCCACGTTTCACAACTAATTCACAACTATACATACCTCGTAGGCTGCTAACGTCGATGTTCTGGCACAAATTTTTGAAATCCATGTTGGCAATTTGAACTGTAGTTGATAGACAGGTAAATGAATACTTTTATATAACAACAAGAGTTGGTTTAATCCACACTTACTTTAACGTGCCACGCTCCTTATATTAGACCCTTTGTTACTGGCTTTTTCTACACATAAACACACTTGGCCTCAGACTGTCTAATTTGAAATTTTGAAATCACTAGCGACAGCAAATAATTTCCACTGAATTTAGTTTTACTCCACAAATTATTGAAAAGTAATTTTAATTATTTTGTCTTTTGTCTTTTGTCACATTTTCAATTTTTCCATCTCAAAGTTAATCTAATTGATGTGCCCGGAATAAGTAGTAGGTCTTTGCTGCCGTTCTGATTCGTTTCTGTGCGTGTTTCGGCACATTGTTTGACCGAGGTTTCACAGCGTAGCTTTCAAAGCGCATGCTTGCGAAACCCTTTACTTTCAGCGCTCAGTTTTGTCTAACCTTTTTGCTCCTAATTTTATTTCTTGACTGCTAATTGAATTAACAAGTAAAATTTTCTCACATTCTGCGCTCGAACTCTTTATTTAGATATACCGATTTGCATTCTACTTTTCGTTTTGCTTGTATTTTCGCTTTCGTTTTCTTTGTTAGTTGACTTTGTTGTCTATTAATAGGCGCTTTTGTTCCAATGCATTTCTTTTCTAGATTTTTTCTCCTTTTGAATTGCCATCGCTTTTCTATGCCTCGATTTTTATTTGTAAACAGACGCTCGAAGCTTGGCTTGCATAATTCCATAACTACTTGCCCACTTAGCTATTTTGCTTTCGCAGTAATTGCACGGAGGCTTGTCTTTTATTGTAGGTGGTTTCAGTAAAGTCTTCATTACACTGTAGGCCGGTTGGTACTGTGTAAAGGCATATAGGTTTTGAAAATGATAGGCGACAAAGTAAGTTCAACAATTTTTTATATGTATAATAGTTTTGTTATAAGAATGTTATGTCGGGCAACATAATTTAACTGTATCCGTATTAACACCCGGTTTTCCAGCATTTCCAGCATACATAAATAGAATTATCTACCAGAAATATTGACGATCCTAAGTTGCGTGTATCATTATTAGTGTTCCATTGGGTCATCTTAAGCCTGAGACGATTTTCATCTGATAAAACGCGGATTCGTTGCTTTAGATTGTTCCAATTAAAAATTTCATTTAAGTTTATCTTGGGAAACGAGTCGTAGAGCTAGTACAATGTGGACTCTAGCTGGTTGCACGTATTAAAAATGGTTCAGAGCAGCATCGGTGTTAAGCTTTCCTATTTAAATATGATATTAAATATACTTGTAGTTATGGTTTTACTATGATTAGTACTGTTATTTAATTTTACTTAATTTTACACATTGTATTCCGCATAGATTGTTTTAAGCAGATCGTTCTAATGTCTGCTGTTGGAGATAGGTATATACGCTGTGGTTCATAAACATTCCTTAGAGCAGTGATAGTCAATGTTTTAAAGCCATGAAAAGGGACGATTTACAAATTGTAATAAATGTCCAAATTAGTTCTGAGAAAGTCTGTTATCAATTTATGGGATATTAGAACTTATATCTCTTAGGGGGTTGTGTCCATATATAAGAGTATCAAGAAATTGAAATTATGGTATTGTCAAAATTGTATTCCTTCCATCAATATCTGACAAATATTTCTAAGAAAGTCGCCTGAAAATTTTAAGTCTAGCCGTTTAATAGAACTTTGGCTCACCGGTGTTAAAATCAGTGTTTCGAAGACGCCTTTAAACTATTTGGCAGATGCTTAAAATTTTCGTAGGTTATTCTCAAATATTTGTACAGTGGATATATTAACAAAACAGAGATAGATTTTTTGAATTTGACAAGTGGACAATTTTCGACAAGAATATTGTCGCAAGGCTTTACGTATCATCTAAAAGATTTTGAAAATTGTCTATCAATCGCACCATTTTTTGTGAATAGTGTGAGTGATGCATTTTGCATTATATCAAATTTGTCTTTACTTTGAAAGATTTTACATTCTACATTTCAAAGTTGTTGGCTTGTAAAGATTTCATAAGTTTGGTTTGGTTGAAAGATGTTAGATTAGATTAGGTTAGGTTAAGAGGTCGATCCTAACAGTGATCTCACTTGGACAACTAAGAACGCTGGTTCTCTTGTTAAATCAAACATCTTGCAAACCAGGTCTTCTTCTTTATTGGCGCAGACACCGCTTACGCGGTTATAGCCGAGTTAAAAACAGCGCGCTAGAAGTTCTTCTTTTTCGCTGTTTGGTGCCAATTGGAGATTCCAAGTCCTGTCTACACTTGGAATCTTCTCCACTTGGTATTTCCAACGGAGAGGAGGTCTTCTTCTTCCTCTAACTTTACCCGCGGGGGGAATTATTATGCGTTGGATTTCGGGGTTGATGTTGTTGTTGGTGCTAATGCTGGTACCAAGATAGACGAAATTATCCACGACTTCGAAGTTATGACTGTCAACAGTGACGTGGGAGCCAAGTCGCGAGCGCGACCACTGTTTGTTTTTGTTTGATGACAGGAGATATTTCGTCTTGCCCTCGTTCACTACCACACCCATTTGCTTCGTTTCCTTATCCTGTTTGGAAAAAGCAAAACTAACGGCACGATTGTTGAGGACAATGATTGTATATTCTCTATTCAGCACTTTAGCTCGAATTATTTTCTCCATCAGTAAACTGAATAATTCGCATGATAGGGAGTCACCTTGTCTGAAACCTTGTTTGGCATCGACCGGCTCGGAGAGGTCCTTCCCGATCCTAACGGAGATTTTTTCAACGTCAGTTTCCACAGTAATTTTGCGGGGATACCAAATTTAGACATAGCGGCTTAAAGGCAGCTCTCTTTCGTGCTGTCAAAAGCATCTTTGAAATCGGCGAGGAGGTGGTGTGCGTCGATTCTTTTTGTTGTTGATTTTTCAGGCCTCAAGTCGCATTGTTAAAGTTCTATCAGTTGGTAACAGTACGTGCGATAGAACCTTAAAAGCGATGATGAGGAGGCTTATTCCACGATATTTAGGGTAGATTGTGAGGTGCCCCATTTAGTGGATTGGACAGAGCACACTTAAATTCCAATCGTCGGACATGCATTTGTCCAACCATATT
Organism: Bactrocera neohumeralis; assembly: GCF_024586455.1. NCBI lineage: Eukaryota > Metazoa > Arthropoda > Insecta > Diptera > Tephritidae > Bactrocera > Bactrocera neohumeralis. The sequence continues at coordinate 36,200,977 of NC_065922.1, read as the reverse complement.
CTACAAAGAAGCTGATGCATGCTCCTTATCAGTTCTTCGCCGCCGTGTTTGAATAGTTCGGCCGGCAATCCATCGGTCCTCGCCGCTATGTTGTTCTTTAGACGGGTAATTGCTAATAAAATTTTCTCATGGTCGGGCAATGAAATGTCCGCTCCATCGTCATCGATTGCGGAATCGGATTCACCATCTCCCGGTGTTATGCTTTCACTGTCATTCAGCAGGTTTGAGAAGTCCCCTCCCTCCATAATTTTAATGACAATCAGGTCAACGTTGAAAAATAGTATTCTGAGAACTGAGAACTGATCCCGGAATTGATAAACTTGTGTAGACGACAGTGTACGAAAACTTATCTGTTTCCTCAATTACGCATTTGAACCCCTTTTCTGTTGTGTTTGTATATTTTAGAATTACGAACCAGGGGCCCTATTCTGTATCTCGATTCGAAAATGTATTCTATTGGAAATTCGGATCTACTTTATAATTATACGAAAGTTGTACCGCCCTGTGCCAGTATAAATACGTACAATTTTCGTTTTTGCTTTCTACAACTCGAAAGCTAACGAATATTTTATTCGAAAATTGGCTTGAAAATCCGAAAATCGAGTTACAGAATAGGCCCCCAGAGCTGGTGTAATGTTTGAAACGATATTGAAAGTTTTCGAATTAATAACTATCGAACTAATTGCTCTATTAGTCATCTATTTGAACAAAATATTTAAATAATACGAGTAATTCAAGCCATCAACAGGACATTACAGCATCAACAAGTCTTATCGGGCTTATCATTTTACTATAGTGACGAACTCCGTTAAGTTTAAGTTTCTATTAAGCAATATATTGATCATTATATATATTCTCTTTATATATATATCTTTATATGAGAATATTAATACCACATTTATCGTAAATTATTAAAATGCCACTGCAATTTCAAATCGAGAGCTATTTTTAATCAAGCTTAGAAGAAATTGCCATAACTTACAAACTAAATTCTAATAAAATGTTTTTCTTTTTATTCTTCTCATTCCAGCTCGCGTGCGAAGCTTACGACATACATACTTACATTACCGACTGTGTGCTTTAGTGTTCTAGTGTTCTGTGCTTAAGTGAATTGCATCTCCCCACTTCTTTTATAATATATCTGTTTTTTTTTTGTTTTGAATTTCAATTTAGGTTTAATTTACAAATTTATTAAAATTGCATAAGTGTACAGTTATTCCCAGGGACACTCATTTAGTTCGTGCATGTAGCACTTAGACGGATTGAATTAGATTCATATAATACGAGTACATTTGTGCACGTATCCCCGTACATACATTTGTGTAGTGTACATATAGCAACATACTAATATACAAATGTCTGTGCTTCTCACGTAACTACATATTTGCATAGACTGAACATTCCAGACATACTGCTCTCTTCTCCCGAAGGCGAGCGAATAAATAATAACCACAACTACAAACAAGGAACATCAACGGCATCCTGCTCGTATTGCGTGCGGGAGCAACGTCTATAGGCACATACCTAACCCACACATCAGACACATCCAGGATGGGTCGGCTAACACAAATGCTGGCCGTCCTGCTGCTGGTAGCTGTTTTAGGCTCCACAAATGCAGAGAGTAAAAGTAAGTAAATATTAATGTAATTGTGAGGTTGTAAAATTACGCTTATATATACATATGTACAGTAAGAACTCGATTATTAGGATTAATACCTCCGAAGCAGTATACTGACTGAATATTTGAACAATTTATTCTTCGGCGTAGACACAGCCTACGCGGTTATAGCCGAGTTAATAATTTATTCTTCATATAAGAAATATAGTCTTAAAGTTACTAACATAATTCCAAATCTTACGATTGGTTCTTTGAACTTTTGAGAATGTAATAGATCTAGTAAAAAGAAATCCATTATTTTTCTATTAGACGACTTCAGTAGCCTGTATCTCGTGTGAACGAATATGTCGTCATAAAGATAAGAATTCATATTAAAACAAACTTTTCAGAAAGTTTTGTGATTGCGCCCGTCAAAGATTGACTCCAGCAAAGAGAAGTGACGCCATATTTAACAGTTTTCTTCAGTAAAAGCGAAAACGCAAGCCAGGCGGATGGAAACGTGAATAATGTAAAATGAATAATATGACCGAATTTCCATTTGCGATCGCTGCTGAATCTCAACAAAACCGATCCATTTTTGAAGCGGATAGTTACTGGTGTTGAAAAGTGGGTTATTTACGGCAATGTCAAGCAAGCAAAAACGGTCGTGGTTAAGTCGTGGTGAGCTAGCTCAAATGATGGCCAATCCAGGATTGACGATCAGGAAGGTGGGATGGGGAAGGTGTTGAGTGGGATTGGCAGTACATTGTCTAAAATAAGCTACTCCTCTACGACCAAACTCATAATTCGGACCTGTACTTTGAACAATAGAGCAATAGGAGAGAAATTGTGTTCCATCAGGACAACGCCAGATCCTACACACATCAATAGAGGCACGTGAGAAGTTCCGGGTTGCTCAATGTGTATGTCGAATGAATTTGTTGGTGAAAATTTCTTCCCCAAAGAAGCTTGTGAAAATCGGATGTGCTTTTTTTTTTGCCAATTCTATAGAAGTGCCATTAATATCTGAAAATGGCAACAAGTTATCGAACTTGTTACCTAACCGCTGTCTTTTAATTCGCTGAACTATATCAATGTCGTTCTATATCTCATACAGCTCATCGTTTTCTTCCTTAGATTAGGGGCGTTTTTTAAGTGGCGGGTCGCAAACCCAGCGCAAAACCCTGGGGAGGGATGTTTCGCCTTCTCACTTTAGCTCGCCTTCAAACGGATGTTCTTAGGCTACCCAGAGGATACTTGATCTAAGACCGGAAGTCGTGAGCTGCTTGAGCCATATGTAAAATAATAATTTCTGGCCACTCCCAAGTGAATGGCAATCAGAGAACTTTTCTCACTTGCGTGAACTTCTACACATGACCCCATCCTCTGCTGTGTAGCATAGGTAGCAAATATGCAATGGATGACTAGGAGTTCGGCTTGCGGAAGATATCTCAGAACCCCTTCTCAAAAAAGAACGAAAGAAATATATTAGGTTGAATTTGATGGTTGATCCAAAGACTGGTACTGGTACTGCTGTATGCAGTAATTTGTAGCCATAAAAATGTAACTCCTCTCTTGGATAAGTTAGCAAAGTTCGGTGGGATATCTGAGTATGAGCTCTCAAGTCTTTAAGCCTTGAACTCGCTAAAGCGGAATAATCAAGAAGGAAACGTTGAGATTTTTTCACTTCATCTTCTCCCATACAGCTTCTGTAGCGCTCTCGTCCGAGTTTCGCGACAGTCGGGTCTACGTAACCGGAACGGACCGGATTTTTTATCCACAACAATAGGGAGAGACTACCCTTACTAAAGGCAGAGAACTCACTAGGATCTTTTAAGATTGATCTTGAGCCAGGAAGGTCTTGCGACAGCGCATGAACCGATAGTAGCGGTAGCTAAGCTCCCGCGAAGACCAGATATCTCATGCTACTGTTAGCGGAACTAGGGTACCTTTCCTTGCCAGCTCGGAAGAGTATACTTGAAGAAAGAAAATTTGTAGAGGAGTGTCTTTTTAACACGAATCTACTTACTATATGCCGAGATCTTAAATTCTGTAATGCTTACACTAACAACTTCGCTTATAAAACCAGCATTCATACCTTCGGCTATTACCTTACTTGTGCTTTCTCATTAACTCCAAATCTTTTCTATTATAGTTTTACAAATGTTTTCAACTCGGCTGCACAATTCAAAAATTTCTTTGCCATTGTTGAACATTTCTTTGACTTTTAATGCACAATATTTCATTTCAATGCATCTCTTCTTTCTAACCTCCAAATCTTTCACTTCACTTTGTATTAAACACTTCATTTTTGTTCAACTTCTACTTTCTTTTTTTTTTTCTATCAGTGAAAGTTAGTCATAATTCACACAAACAACTTTTCTCACCTACTGCGGCATATGTTGTAAAAAATTCAAAATGTTTAACAAATATTATTTATTACCCACATCATTTGGTGTACCTTCACTTCAACTGCATGCTTTACAAGCAACTCTGCTCACGGCTCCGAACGTTTTTGATCGTCGTGTAAACCACATTCATATTCATTGCATTCAATCATTAAAGCTGTGACGGGAACATCATTTTACATATCGCCCATCACCCATTTGCTTGGCGCAGCCTCACTAGTCTCACTTCATTTCGGCGGAGCTGTCCGCAGTGGGGCCGCTATCAGTCTAGAGACGGTACGTCAGAAGCAAACATGCAGCAGCCCGCCTATTTTATGCTTCATTCAATCCGCTGGTATTATATGCATACTTATATATAGTACATACATTCGTATATGCATAGTTAGTTACCTATGCTTCACTCCCCGTGAAGGCAAACAATTGTCCAAGATTTTCTTGTAATTTGTGGCATGACGCCGTTTCGATAGACCTGTGCTTAAACATTAAAACGAGAGCTTATACATATGTACATATGTATATCATACGATGTGAGTGTCTGCCGTCGTTTCTCCACTTCAAAAGCACTCATCTTTCTATGTGGCCCGCCTCTTTAGTCAATTCGTCTATGCAAAGTGTGTGTTAAATTAATCTATTGTGCTTCAAACTGTGTTCCACACATATTACATGCTATTGTTTTTGCTGTTGTTGTCGGTTTTCAATGTTATTTTGAATTGGATCGTGTACTAGACACATGCATTATTTGTTTATAAACCTCCTTCGCTATCTTCGCTCTATGTTTGGCATGACAATCGGCAGATTATTTACAACACAAAATGATGATTCCAATTTACTAAAGGATGTCAAAGGACCTCTGTTTTCATATTGGATTAAATGCCTATGAATGTGGCGAGTTATCTAATTATAGATAAGTTTGCGGCTTGTTGAGCTTAAATTTGACAGTGAGCTTAGAAGTGGTTGCTTAGCGAGGCCACAAATGTGGATTCGTTGCGATATCCTTGGGAATACATAATGGTGTGAGAAATAGTAATAATTAATTAAAGATGAAACATACTTACATTGAATATAATCTGATGAGAATTCTTGAAATTTCTGAGCTCCAAAAAGGCAAAATTATCCAGTATTGAAATCCTCTCTCTCCCTGCAATTACAGCATTTCCTTTGGTACACTCAAGATCAAACATGAAAAAATTAAATCGATAAACAAATTTTCCTAGATTGGTACGACCTTTTTTTATGTTTGTGCGAAGTTTAATCTCCATGCGTCAATTAGTGTGTGTTTCGGCGATTTTTTTTTACTAAAGAAAAAAATTTAACAACGAGTTTGCTTAAAATTTTTTGTTTCCAACGGAGTCATTGCCCTAAAATAGTTCCAGAAATATTTTGGCGATTCTACCTAGATAGATAGATTGGAAGGTAGGCAAATTTCGTGAGCCATCAGGATCAGGTGTTCTGGAGTTTCCTGTTCCATGTCGCAGAACCGGAAGTTTGCGAAAGAGACTATGCTTATGTTGGACAAGTGCTTCCCGAGCCTGCAGTGCTCTGTATAGAGCGCGACAAAGAGGCGGAATTTGTCTCGGGTGAGCTTTATAATTTCCTTAAACCTTGCAAGGTTGCACCCACCCAGAAGTAGCTTGGCATGGCGCATTACTGCTGTCTGCTGCCAATGCTTTTCTCTCGCCACAATCTTCTCCGTGCGGAGCAGCTCCTTTATAGTGTGGGACCCCACTGCAATGCATGGTTCTGGCCTCAGCATCGTGAACGCTGCTGCAGAGCAGGATAGTTCCAGCTCATTGTCGGCTACCTCTTTATGCCCGGCACCCATATTAGGTATACCCGGTTGCACACTGATAGGCGGTTCAGCTTTTCCATACACTCCTCCACTAAAAGCGTAACTCAATCCCTTGGAACAAGGGCCAGTGGTGTGTCTTCCCCCAAGGTCCTTATTTGTTGAGACGACACTATCTTCCCTTTGCTAAAACCCCCTTTTGCCATGAGCAGCATATTATTTTTAACTACCTGTTTGATCATTAGATGCAGCGGTGTGAGCAACAGCATGACTTCAAGTGCTGCGGTTGGGCAAGGGCGCATTGCCTCTGAGCGCAGACGCAGGCGAGTCTTTGCAGCTTTGATAGTTGAAGGCCTATCGAAGACTGCGTTGCCTTGGATACCCAAACAACTGCTGCATAAGGGACAATAGACCTTACAATCATGTTATACAGCCACCTTATGATACCTGGCTTGCAGCCCAAGGATCTGCGGATAGGCGTCTGTATATCATGAGTGCCTTGGTGGCTTTGGACAGTGTTAAATCCACATGTCTACTCCACGGTAAGGTTGAGTCTAATGTGGAGCTAAGGAATCTGACCACTTTAGACACCTCCAACTTGCTGCCACCGAAAGTTAGGGGCCTTAAGCCCGGAAGGGGCTTATTTTTACCTAACACAAGTATTTAACTTACCTCCTCATGCAAGTCGTCCATTCACCTCTGTTAATGACGATAACATTGAAAAAGTTAAGGAAATAGTGCTTGAACACAGGAGATCTCTATGTATGTTATGGATCGACTCAATTTATTTTAGTTAATGTTTTGAGTATGAAGCTAAAAGACCCGAATCCGTTACATTCTAGCATGATTGTGATTGACTTTTTGGTAAAAACGAAACGAGAGATCGTACAGCCACTATATTTATCAGATTTGGCTCTCTGCGACTTTTTTCTCTTTTCGAAACTGAAAAAATCCGCATCGAAGAACGCGCTATGAGTCCATTGACCCAATATACACATAAAAATCGCCAAAAAAGTTTGACATCGTAAACAAACAGCTGCCAAATACACATTAATTGACCTATAGAGATCAAACGACACATAAAATTGTACCAATCCAACTCCAAAATTTGGATGGATTCGGTTTTCTCGCGCAGTTTTAATGGACCAGTCCGAGTCAACACATCTCACGTCAGATATATGTATGTAGAGTTACTCTAAAACATTTTGTCGAAAAATCTTTATTTCTCTGCTTTAGCAAAATGTCAACTGTGTGCCGCTGATACCGACACGTTCGTGATATGCACCAACTGAAATACCTACATTTTGATACTTAGGCGATCTCAACACGTTCAACTTCCATTTTTTACTTCAAAGTATTGAACTCTGCCACCTGACTTTTTTAGTTGGCCTACTTTCCTTAAGTAATTGCGTGGACATGCAGTTCAAATTCATTTAATACCACACTTTTTCATGCCAAAGTTTTAAAATAGATGTTTACGTTCGCGAGTGTTATGTCGGTGAATGTGGTGAACACTGGCCGCATTTCCAACTGAGGGTCTGTCTGTCTATCTGTCTGTCTGTTTGAATGCGCTGTACGCACTGAACGTTCAAGTTCTATTTAGAATACACAGAGTGTGCATTGTATATATGTATGTATGTATATCAGGTGAATTAGCGCATTCACGCCTTCATGAAAAAAGGCGGATAAAAATGTAAACATGCGCCGGTATTTTTAGACACCTGTTGTGCGTGAGTCGTGAAGGGATGTCATGTGTGTTTGGCTTGTAGGAAAAACTTTTCTGCAAGTGGATTCAAATTCATTCATAGCTATATAAAGTGAACTACTTTGGGTGGTGTCGAAGATAATTTTAAAGTCGCCAAATAAATGGTGAATGTCGCTCCATTATTCGCAGACATTTTCATGATCTTCATAAGTCGAAAGTTTAGCCGTAGTATATTTTCCATATCAACAGTGGTACCAACGAGGTGTAATCATTTTCATTTCTATGGGATTCAAACCTTCGTACATACAATGAGCTCGGAGCAATAATATGTTAGGAACTCTAAAGTATATGTAATGGCATGTAATTAGAGATCACAACGTCCACACTCCCACACATTTATCGTAATTTTAGAATCTTCTTGCAATATTTTCAATATTTCCTTTGATCATTTCGGTATATGTTTTATGAAGTACAAAATTTAAAAATAGTATCTCAGATACTATATTTAGTGAAATATGTTCCTACAGGACAACCTATTATAGTAGATAGTGCACATGCACGTACTTTCTATTTCGAAATTCTTTATATATTTTTTATGCGTACTGTATATATATTTTTTTGTTCTCTACCTTATTCGCTCCTATGCGGTGGCATTGTTGCCATCATGTCGCCTGTTTTCGTTGTTTTATACCGAACTCATAAAGTGCATTCATGCATTTTCGCTATAAATTTTGTAATGGCTCATTCATGATTTAAGTTCGCTGACTAATGTGTTTATTCAAACTTTTATATTTAGTGCCACACTTTCACATTCACTCCTCGGTGCTGCTGCCAAAATATTGCTGGGGTTAAAGGTGTGGAATTTTTAATCGCATTTTTGCTTGTATAAATTATGAATCCATAATTTTTATAGCTTCTGCCGAAAGTTTTCCGAATATTTTTAAATTGTAGAAGTTCATAAAAAGGAATTTAGGCTCATTAAGTTTTTGTATTTTTTTTATGAACAAGCAGAAAAAGTTGCATTTTTTCATAAACAAGTTGGAAAAGTTGGGTAAAAGAAAATTTCGTTAATGTAATTCTCAAGGGGCGCATCTACTTAGTGTGGAATAAAAAAACGATTTTTTTCATATTTCGATAGGTTATACCTTTAAACATAACATACCAAAATTATTGGTCGATGGCTCAAATAGTTTTTGAGTTAGAGGCTTCTAAAGCGAATATCCGCCCAGTTCATTCTGTTCCATCATCTCTAAACGGGGTTTTCTTAAAAGAACATTTGCTTGATTCAGAGACACATATCCTATCACTATAAATTTTTTCTGTATGTTCTGTATAGAGTTCTTCACACAATAACCCAACAGGCCAAAACCGACCAAAATTTTAGGTAAATTAAATGTTTTTCGACCGTAGGTCATGGATTGTAAACTATCTTCTAGTAGATCGTATGCAACCTAAAATTTTTTCCACAATGTTTATTTAAATAAAAAAATTTTAAATTTAAAATATGTATTAATATACCCTTAAAATATTAAAATAATTGGTCATTTTTTTTAATTTTTTTCAATTTTTTTATTTTTTTATTTTTCTTTTTAAAGTTTTTTACATTAATTTTTTAATTTTTTTTTTAAATTTTTCTTTAATTTTTTTTTTTTTTTTTTTTAAGTTTTTTTTTTTTTTTTTTTTTTAATTTTTTTATTTTTAAATTTTTTTTTTTTTTTTTTTTTTTTTTTTTTTTTTTATTTTTTTTTGTTTTTTTTTCTTTTTAATTATATATGTATATATGTATATTTCTTTTAATTTTTATTTTTTTATTTTAATTTTTTTAATTTCTAATTTTTTATATAATTTAATTTTTATTATGTTTATTAATATTATTTAATATTATATTTTTTAAATTTGTTTTTTTTTTTTTGTATTTTACATGTCTACTCAATAGTTTTCTATAATTACTATAATAATAATAATTATTTTATTTTCTTTTCCAGTAAATTCACCGCCTCGTATTATAAAACAACCCCCAACAGATGAACTGCTTTTCAAAGTCGCAGTACAAAATAAGGAAAGTGATAAACCATTCATCATTGAGTGTGAAGCTGAAGGAAAACCAGACCCAAGGTAGGCAAAAGTCAATAATAATTTCATAAATTTCATATAATTTGCTGACAAAAGGCAACCACAGAGTGCCCAAAATCAAATCCAAAAATGTTTTGTACTTAATATTATATGAATTATATAAACAGATATCCACATTATTTATAAAGTGACCCACAATGCAGTCGCTAATTCAGTGTGTAGCTCACCACTTGTGGTGAGTGGTTGAAAAGGGGCGGTGTGAGTTAGTTGGTATGCCAGCGCCAGCAATTGTCGATGTCGCATTAAATTGCAATTAGCACAGCAGGAATTTACGCGCTAGCAATGTTTTAATAAAAAATAAATAAATGAAGGAATAGAAAGTAGCAAAAAGAAAATAAATTTTCTTCAAAGAAGCAATGCGCGAAAAAAATATTCGCGCTTAATTTAAATTAATTTTTTCATTATTTTCATCGAATTTAAAAGATCTCAGTGAATGATTTTTTTTTATTTTTTTTAAATATTTTTTTAAATATATTTTTTTTTAATATATTTCTATATTTTTTAATTTTTTTATATTTTTATAATTTTTTTTTATAATTTTTTTATATTTTTATAATTTTTGTTTTTAATTTATATGCATATATGTATATATATTTTTTTTGCCATCAATTAGTTTTATTTTTTTTTTTTCATACCCACCGCCTTGTATTGCTGAACCTATATACATATGTACATACATATATTTCTTTGGTTTTGCTTCATTTTATTTACTAGCACTCTCAGCCGCCTGCGGAATGCGTGTTGGAGTAAAAATAATAAAAATAAATAAATGATTTAGTAACAATAGCATAGCATAGTAGATTCTTTTAGCTCTTCTAGCGACGCGATTTATTTTTAGTGGCGCTGATGTCCGAAAACAATTTAGTGGCTGTTGTGGAAAATCTGCCTAAAGAATTCAATTTATATAGGAAAAACAACAACTTTTTTTTGTAATTTTTAATTTTCTGTTTTTTTTTTTTTATTAACTTTCCACACATGTTGCGTCCAATTTTGACGAGGGTCTAAAAAGTTAAATTGTTTTTGAAATTTCGTAGGGTAAAAACTAGAAACATCTGGCAGTAATATACATATAGTTGTAACAGGTCAATTGAAAAGTTCCTGGCCGATCATAGGAAGCAATTTTTTTGTCAAAATTCCTTTTTTTTTTCATTCAACATAGTTCCAGTCAAGAGTGATACACTGGTTAAAGCGACTCTCCAACTTTCCGATATAATTTTTGTAGTACGATTTGGCTTTCGCTTCAAAATCGGCCTCAGTTTCGGCGATCACCATCTCATTTGACGAAAATTTTTTCCCAACAAGCATTATTTTGAGGTCTGAGAACTGGAAATAGTCGCTCGGAGCCAGATCTATGAAATACGGTGGATGTAGAAACAATTCGAAGCCCAATTCATGGATATTTGCTATCGTTTTCACAGACTTGTCACACGCGGCATTGTCTTGGTGATTTACCCCTTTCTTTTACTTCAAATGTGCAATAATGCCATATTATAATCCCTGTTAATGGTTCTTCCTTTTTCATGGCAGTCATTAAAAATTATTCCATGCCCATCCCAAAATACAGACATTACAACAATGCAAGTCGACTTTTGGGCTTTTCCACGCTTTGGAACTAGTTAGTCGTGTGCAGTACACTCGGTTGACTCTGGATTGAACTTCGCAATGAAATTATAGAGCGTGCCATGTTTCATTCTTTGTCACATATCGACGTTAAAACTCGGATTCATCACACTTGAGCATATCCAAACACTGCTTTGAATCATCAACTCTTCGTTGTTTTTGGACAAAAGTGAGCTCACGCTGCACCCACTTTGCACAGAGCTTTCTCAAACCCAAATATTTGTGAATAATACGATGTACTCGTTTAGTTGATATCTTTAGCATGCTATCTCCAACAATTTCACTTTACGGTCATTTAAAATTATTTTATGGACTTTTGTGATGTGTTCGTCGGTAACAACCCCTTTTGGGCGTCCACTGCGTACACCTTCTTCGGTGCTCATTTCGCCATGTTTAAATTTAGCATACAAATTTTTGATGGTTGATTTCCCTGGAGCAGTGTTCGGAAACTCGTCACCAAGCCAAGTTCTTGCTTCAACTGTATTTGTTTTTTTTCTTTCAAAAACCAATATTTTCTCAAAACGCGAAATTCCTTTTTATCCATTGTTTCACAGTAAAAAAAAGTTGCTTCACTCAAAATGATATATGTAATTCACAAAATAATACTCCGACAGCTGTCAAGTATATATGTATATTATAGACGCACATTTTGAAGGTTAGTGTTAACTAAAAATCATATAGATTTAGTTCTAGTAGCGTTATCCATGTGTCAGGCCTGGGACTTTTCAATTGATCTGTTTATTGAGTTTAATAACCAAGAGTTGGATAAGTTAAATAATAAAATTTTTTTTTTTTTAGTAAATCTTCATAAAAAATTGTGGAATATTCTTAAAAATGATGATTAGTTAGAATTCGTTTCAGTTTTTTTTTTTTAATTTACCATAAATCGGCACAAAGAAAACAATTATCACACTTGATTTATATACCAAAAATTAAATATAAAAAAGATTTTCTCCTACCGCATCACCCTCTTTTCAATTTTCAAGCTAATTTCAGCCTGATGTAGAAATACATTTTTTTGTAAGTGTGATAATAATTGTAATTAAATTTAAACATAGCTAGCTTTTTTAATTCGAATTTAAATATTGTACACGTTCTTATAAATATACATACATATGTACATACATATATTCAAATTAATCATCAATAACTGTGCTTAAGCATAATTTCAATATTTATATACCATGACTTTTCCGAATAAAATTCGGATACTATATAAAAATAAACACATACATATGTACATGTATAAGCATTTATATCACTGCTTATGTAAAAAATTTAAAACATTTTTCGTTCAAAATACGCTGAATTTGTTGTAAATATTTTCATGGCAATCAAAATGAGGTCATCTTGCTGACTTTTTACAGCTTTGATTTACTATTTGAATTTATTTATGTCTGCTGTTTATTTTCGTTCTTTAATTAACAATATATTTTCATATGCTCAGAAGCTTTTAATTTTTAGCATTTGAAATAGCTAGTGTGTTTTAGATGTTTTTACCATTTTTTTATTTTGTTATAATTATAAATTTAAGTTATTAAATTTCAATATTCTTTCTACCGTGGTATCCACAAACAAACCCCAACAGATATCGATATTATAAACATACTTTTTGTATCATAAGGACTATATAGTCTTACTTTTCTCAGTAATATATCCATAATAAAGGGGATCCTTTCGAGGTTCACATGATCTTGATGGCCAATTGACCAGCCCAGAACGTGAAATTATCTGCTTACCGAAGTGTTCTCTCAATAAATCCATTGATTTATACGATGTGTGGGAAGTGGCGCTGTCTTGATGAAACCAAATATCGCCGAGATCATGAGCTTCAACTTCAGGCATCAAATAGTCTGTTATCATGGCGCAATAACGGTCTCCATTGACGGTTACGTTCTCACCGGCATCATATTTGAAAAAATATGGACCGATGAAACAAACCGTTGTTTTTTCTGGATGAAAAGGCGGCTCTTGAATCTCTTCAGGTTTCTCTTCATCCTAAATGCAACAATTTTACTTGTTTACATACCCATTGAGCCAGAATCTCATCGCTGAACAAAATTTGGCTCGAAAACATCGGATCTTCTTGGAACTTTTCAAGAGCCCATAGAGCGGAGCGATGTCGCTTGGGACGCGGCTTCAGATATTTCAAAAGCAGTATTTCGTACATTTTCAATTTAAGATCTCGATGTAAAAAGCGTCAAGTCGTTCTAAACGTCAGTCCGCGGTGCTGCGAATGGCGCCGAATCGATTTCCACGGTTCTCGTGTACACACTCAGCTACGGCTGCTATATTTTCTTCACTCTATTCGGTCAAATATTATCCAATAATGAATGAGGTCTCAAGATGGCTGATGAAGTTGGAGGGAATAGTATGCTCAGTAGACCGACTATGTTGACCATAAGTTGAGCGAGATAATTCTCAAATTTTCTCATAAACGTCTTTACAGTTTTGTTTTTAATTTAACCTTTCGATTATAATATAAGAGAGTGTAACTAATTGACTTACTAGAATACTACTATTATTTGAGATTAGGGTTGCCAACTCTTTGCTTAAACATTTTTGGATTGATGTTAGGCTAAAATTAAGCTTTCTTTTGTAAATTTATTTTTAATTTTTAAGCCGGTATTAGAGATTACAAAATAGAAAAAAAATTAATTCAAAAGTTAGTTCAATTATTTTTTAATGCATTCTTTGCATTCATCTCGAAAATTATCTTTCTCTCAACTGCATCTTAACAGACAGTAGACAGTTTACCGTTGCTGGTTTTTAATCTCCGATTAACTGTGTATGACATTTATGTTGCCTCCATTTAAAAGCATATTTTCGCATCCCACACACATTTCCTACGCACTTCTTTCGCCATTCGCAATTTAATAAGCACTTTAGCCCCATTAAGATCTATCTGCTGCGTCCAACTTTGCACGCTTATCTGTGCCACATCGCGAATTTATTAATAGATCCGCCATACTAACCATTACTGTCACATTTACAAGCTCCACAAGCTGCACAAGTGCGTGGAGCAGGCTCGCATATTTCACAGTTGACCGAAAAAAGCAGCAAAACAAATTCATGTATTTTTTTTTTTTGTTATTTTTCAATTTCAAATTCACGGTCATAAAAGTTGCAACGCATTAATATTTGCACGATGTCTGGCATAATTTGTTGGTTTACCGTGAAGAGCAGATCATCGTGCGAACTGCAGCAAGGCGAACACCAGCACCAGCTACGGTGTAGATAAACACATTTGGCTCCCTTGCCGCTGCGCCCACTGTGCGACGACGACACACATGCCACACAAATTTCGATTAATCGCCACCGCTGCTGCTGCTGCTGCCACCGGCGACATGTTGCACATTGCTGCGGCTGTTGATTTTCGCCATCAAGTTGCTGGCAGCGGCGGGTACTTGAGAGTGCAATGCCGGCAACAACAACAACGCCAACAATAACGACTACTGACAGCGTTCTACGCTTGGTGCAGCATGAGAAATCTGATTTGCTGAAGTGTTGCACACACTCTGACGCACGCTCACACTTTCCATATATACACGCTGAGTGATGTAGTGATTGTTGCTGTAGTTGTTGTTGTAGTTGTTGTTGCGGCATTTGCAGTTACTTGCCGCTGATTATTATTTTATTGCACTTGTGATTAAGTCAAGTGGCTGCAACATCATCAGACAACTGCAACAGCAGCAACAACAGCCGGCAGCCGGCGAAATCTCTGAATGCAGTCGATTTGTTAGCGTTGCAACGCATACCCACCTATACTTATATTATGCACCGAAGTACACGTGTAACGCGCAGTGTGTACATATTTATCTGCCATCGTGCTGTCATGAAACAAGTGGCAGTTGTTGCGGTTTTTGCATTGCATGCCAGACGCAGCCGCGAAAAACTGGCGTGTGGAGAGTTTGGGCGTCTTTAGAGAGAAAAACGCGCCTTGTTGTTGCTTGTGCCGCCTGCCAACGTGACTTTTACAAATTGGCAGCGCTACAAGAAAATTGAACTTGCACATATTTCGTACATGCGAATATTAAGAAGAAGATTCTTGGATGTGTTTATACATATATACAGATGATCTATATATATGATCTCATTACCATTTAATCTGATAACTCCTTGAAATTTAATGTCAAATGCATTTTCTAAGCTAACGATAGATTCAATGTCTGCTAATTGGGTTGCGGAACTTTTCGAACATCCTTGAGACGTGTGTACTATATACTTATACTACATTTCTTAGATGACCTGAGTAGATAAAAGGTTGACAGCATCAGTGATCTTAAAGTTATCTCCACTATTCCGAAAAAAAACAATAGCAAACTTTCTTCCCGATTTCTTGGCTGTCAGCATTTAACCGTTAT